>NW_006399848.1:10638597-10641289 GCF_000299155.1 Elephantulus edwardii | reverse complement strand
GAAGGATGGAGGGACAGTACAGGAGAGGGATACCCCAGATGAGATGGATTGATACAGTAACTGGGACAATAGGTGATTGGGGTGTTGGAATTAATGAGACTGATTCAGGACATGACAGGCTCCAGAGCTGCTGTACATAGGGTCACTATGGGTCACAGTCCAACCAAGAGCACATAACAACAACAAAAACTAGATAGTATTTTGTAATTAATTAGAGAAATACAAATGATAGGTCAATCTCTTCAAGGACTTTATAATGAGAAATTGTGTTTGCCTCAATTATTCAGTTATATTGTGCAAACACTTTTGTTTTATTCTGAATTATTGGAAAAGGGCCTGAAGTCTTGCCTTTGCATTGTGTATTTGGTAATGGTACCCATGGATTTCTTTTTCCAAGTACCCAAATTGCTCTCTAGTAGTATTTAGGTATCCAGGGCAACAAATCTCTTCAGTCCACAAGGGGAAAACTTAGCGGGCTATCGCTGCAGTTTATTGAGTGGTACCCTATTGGCTTTGAATTAATAGACTTTGTAAGCATCTAACTCACTACTACTGAGGAACTAAGCCCATAAAAATGTTTACACATGGATAATGAGATTGACTGTGATAAGGTCAATTTATTTTCTACTTACAAGTAAAAGGAACCACTAAGCTTAAATGTAAACTATTAAATTATGGAATTGTCTCAATCAAGGTTCTAGAATCCATGAATATTTGCAACCTTATCATTTACACTGGGAACCAGGTTGTTACTGCTGGGTACCACGGACTCAATTCCAACTCACAGTGACTTACAGAATAGAGCACAACGGTTCTCATCAAGTTTCCAAATCTATTGACCTTTATAGAATTATATTACCACATCTTTCTGCCATGACGCAACTGGTGGATTTAAAATAGCTAAGTTCAGTAAGCAGTCAAATGATTTAAATACTTTACCAATTCCTCATAAAATCTGTATTATCTTCACTACTTTTTCCTAATAAGATCGTATTGTATGTTAAAGAAAGATCAATTCAAAGCAAAATTAACAGGTTGTTGCTGTTGTTTTGTATCATCGAGTCAAAACAGACCCCAGAGTTGAACCTTTTGTGGGCTTTCAGAGGCAAGACATTGCAAATGAAGAGATTCCCATCATTCTCCAGTGGCCTAACTAATGGATTTGAATCACCATGCCATAAGGTTGGCAGTGCAGCACCTTAACTTTCGGCCATCAGACCTCCCTGGTTAAAAGTTAGACATAGAAAATATAGTTTCTTCCTATTGCTTGTTTTTTGTTTTGGTGTTTTGTTTTTAGAACAGAAATTTTATTAAATTTAAATATTGAAATTTTACAAAACATTCTCTTTGCTGTAATAGAATGGTGCTTGACATAAACAAAAAGAAAAAAGAGAAGGTAAGTTAATGGAAACTAATGTTATATAATACTGACTCGACAGCATCCAACAGCAACAATGTTGTAAAAAGCAGTAAGTCAGAAAAACTTTAAAACATTGAAATGAAAATACAATATAACAAAATCTCTGGAAGATAGTGAAAGCAATGCTCAGTGTGTAACTTGAAGACTATAATACTAACCATTGTTTTGCTTTTTAATTACGTTGACATGTATTATTTCTATCATACTGCTTTTTACACTTATAGTGGAAAAAAGATCGATCAAAATAGCTTATTCTTTTTTTATTTTATTAATTTTAATGAACATTTACAGAGACTTTGGATTTCCATCATTCATTGTTGATTCATTTTTTTTCTCTACACCTCCCTCCCCCAGTTTGTTCCTCTTTTTGAAAAGCGAAGGATAAACTTCTTGGTTGGTATGTTATATGTCGTCCAGTTGTTTGCAACTCATAGCGAGCCTATGTACAACAACCCTAAGCCCTGCTCTATCCTGTGCCAACATTACTGTCTCTGCTGTGATGATGAATCTTCTGCCATTGGGGTGTCAAATGCCATAAAAGTTAACCACGGTGGGTAGTGTTTGGTGGAGCTCTCAGTTTAAGATAGGTTTGGAAGTAGGAGTGGCATCCACTTCCTAAACAACAGGCCTCTGGAAAAATCTATGAACTTTAATAAATGTTATAGATATAGAAAGGCTTCAGGCCTTTTTTTCATAGAGTCGCTATGAGTCATGCTTGACTCGATGGCAATCAACACCAACTGCAGTGAGATACATTTCATTGTGGCTTTGATTTCTGTCTCTCTTACTGCCAGTGATTTTCAGCATTTCTTCATGTGTCTGTTGGCTATCCAAATGTCTTCCTCTGTGAAGTCTCTCCGTGTCTTTTGCCCATTTTATAATTAATTGTGTTATCGGTATTATTTTTTCTAGTGAAAGTGCTGTAGGATTCTATAAATTTTTGTATGATACCTTAAATTTATGTTTTACCTTATTACATTGATGAAAGATGTTCAACATTATTTATTGGAAGTTGTGATATTAGACACTCTCACTGCATATAAGATGTAAAAAAAAAAAGTATTCATCACCTGGTGTGTGCTATTAGGCATAGGGTTTTAGTAGCTGCTGTTTCTTCACATACCCTCTATTAAACTGAAGAAGTTTTCTTATTTTGCTGAAAATATTTGATGACAAATTTTATCAAATGTGTTTTCTGAATTTTTTTTCTATAATTATATTTTATTAATTTTCATAAACATTTACAGAGATTTTGGGTTTCCATTCATTCAT
>NW_006399848.1:10633096-10636147 GCF_000299155.1 Elephantulus edwardii | reverse complement strand
AGGAAGGATGGACAATCTTCTTCCTGAGATTAATTGTCTCTGAAAACCCACCAGAGGGTCTGCTACAGTTTGGTTCTGACTGTAGGGTACATGGCAACAACCTATAAAATTTATAGAATATGTATGTATTTTAAGAAGAAAAGACAAGCAATTCAATCACAATATGGGCACAAAATGTTAATAGATATTTCATCAAAAATGAAAGGCAGATGACCAGAAACACATAAAGAAATGCTCAAAATCGCTAACTATCAGAGAGACCTAAATCAAAATACAGTGAAATATCATTTCACCCCAGCAACTAAATCAAATTTCAACAAGGCAGCAGACAGCAAGTGCTGGTGAGGATGTGGAAAGATTGAAACTCTCAGTCACTGCCAATGGTCACATAAAATTATACAACCACTATAAATACCAGTCTAGCACTTTCTCAAAACTTGGAATTAGAAGTACTATTTGACTCAGTTATCCCACTATTGGGAATATACCCAAAAGAAATCAGAACCATGACACAAACAGATGTTTGCATATCCATGTTAATTGCACTATTTACAATAGTGAGGAAGCAGGCCAAGTCCCTGTTAACAAATCAATGGATAAAAAGGCTATAGAGTATTTACATGATGGAATATTATGCACCCCTGAAAAAGAATGAACTTTTAAAATATTAGACAATGTGGTTGAGTCTGGAAGACATTATGCTCAGTGAAGTATCTCAGTTACAAAAGGACAAATACTGCATAAAACTACCTGTACAAAATAGGACTGATACAGAAGTGCAGGGGGAAGAACAGGAAAAGAGTGATAGACAGTGAACACTGCACTGCAACAGGATGAAGGAAATGATACTCTGAAAGGAATGTACGAGCAGGCATTACATCTAAGACACATCAATCTGGAGCAAGGAGTGCATTATAAAGTTAACTAGAGATGAAGGAAGAGGAAGTTGGAAAATGTGCCTCCATGAGTGAATGAAAACTCAACCTTTCTGTAAATTTTCACTTAAATTAATATATATTTATATACGTAAAGTTTATGCATATGTGTGTGTGTATATGTGTGTATGTATATATATATATGTGTGTGTGTATAAACTTTTCTCTGTTCCTTGCATTCAGTTATACATCTTTAAATATTTCATTGTAAACTGTGAGTCTAATCACACACTTTATATCCTGAAAAACCAAGAACCTCTACTGTGAAAATGTTAAGATTTAATTCTTACCACTTGATTACTTTCTCCCAGGAAGCCATCAGTAGCCCGCATTTCCCGTGGACATTGTTATGTCATCTGTAGACACACTCTCTACAGGAGGTGCCTTATTCTGTCTGCTACTTGCCTCTGTCATTTACTTCTGCTGATTTAACTGCCAAGTTCATTCCTCTGAAAAGAGAATAACCAGCTACGAGCAACGTGAGTTGTAGTGGTTATTATTATTTTTTTTTTTAGGACTGACAGGATTGTGCTTTAATCTCCTGAGTGTCTCTTACCACTAACTTAATTTATTTGTTTGTTTATTTTTTTTAAATACTGGTTTACTTACAAAGTTTACATATATTGGGTGGAGGGAGAAGTGTGTAGAAGAAAAGGGGAAAGGAGCAGTGCGAAAAACACTGAAAAGCCACTGACTTTTATACAGCTTTTTGTTAACTTTCAGCCAAACCACCACTCTAGATACAGTGAGCAGGAAAAAGAGGTAGGGTTATTTACATCTCATTGACAAGACGCTGAGAACAAAACACACAGGCAAAAAATGACAAGTATACTGGAGAAATGATATTCTAAAGCATGTTTTCCTTTCTGTTTTTCCCTTAAAAGGTTGCACTCATAATTATTTTCACTACTAAGAACAAAAAACGTAGTATACTTTACAGCTATAAAAGGTTAATTAATTCCAAATTAAACTAATCCTAATGTTTAAGAAAATCTTCTTATAATCTCAATTTAAATGATTTTTTTTTAAACCTAACTGGAGTTCTGGTGGTCTAGTGGTAAGAAGTTGCACTGGAATTCGAAAGAAACGTGGTTCTAATCCACCAGCTTTTCCATGTCAGAAAGAAGGCCATTTTCCCCCCGTGGGATTTACTACCTTTGAAAACCCGCTATTAGTTGATTCCAACTCCATAACACACAACATCAACAGCAATAAATGACATTTTTTTCCTTTTTTTAAATTACTTTCAATGAAAGTTTACAGAGACTTTGGATTTCCCCTTCATTCTTTGTTGCACTTTTCTCCCTGCCCAGCCTTCCCGTGAGTTCACACTTCTCTTTGAAAAGTAAAAGAAAAATTCTTTCATTGTTATATAATCCCTACCCCCAAGTCCACTCCACTATGCAGCCTTCGTTCAATAACAGACATTTTTCTAGTCACTTTTTATCTTCTTCTTCACTGTAAAACAAGATGAGAAAAACACCCTTACAAAGACAGAACTGGATAATGGGCAATCCGCAAAGATCTGATGGCCTAATAAATAGTGCTGCCAACTCAAAGACCGGTGGTTCAAATACACCAGCTTTTCCACGAAAGGTCCGAAACACCACCCATGTGATTTCCTGCTTTCAGTTAAAGCTCACTGAGAGGCAATTTATGATTCCCATCAGACTCAGGGCACATAGCAACATAACATTCGTGTCAAGTCTATTCTGATTCTTGGTAACCTCCTTTGTTATAGAGTAGGCTACCACATAGAGTTTTCTTGGCAGTAAACTTTACACTTCAACAGGACTTTTTTTTTTTTTTTGTAACCAAGCTGTTAGGTGGATTTGAGCAAGTAATCTTTGGATTAGCACAAAAGTCCATCCTTCTTTTCATCACACAGCATTTTCAAAAGTGAGAAAACACAGAAAAACAATTTAGTATGATATCCAATGACTAGGGAGGATAGAAGGAGAATTGATGCCTTTGAGCTGTGGTGCTAGAGAAAAGTACTGAATGTACCATGGACTGCCAGGAAAACAAACAGATTCATCCTAGAGAGGGTTAAACCAGGCTACTCCTTGGAGGCAAGGATTCTAGGGCTTCATCTGACATACTTTGGACATGTTGT
>NW_006399848.1:10616108-10632996 GCF_000299155.1 Elephantulus edwardii | reverse complement strand
GTGTGTCAGAGACACTGTGATTGGCACAGGATAGAGCAGGGGTTAGGGCTGTGTACATAGGGTCACTATGAGTCGCAAACGACTCGACGGCACATAACAACGACATGTATCATTGGTTTTTGGCTAAGTGTTGGGAGCCGTTTCCAACTCACAATGACCCCAGATAAAACAGAAGGTGCATTGTTCCATATCATCCTCATAATGACTGCTATGAATGATACCTTTGTTGAACTCACTGTGTCTTTTTTTTTAATTGTCCTTGTGTTTTACCAAGCATGATGCCTTTCTCCAGGGACTGTTGTTGTTATGTGTCATCAAATAGCCTGCAACTCATAGTAATTCCTATGTACAACAGCCCTAAACCCTGCTCTGTCCTGTACCAATCTCACTGTCTCCGACACACCCAACCCAATTACCCCAATCATTGAATCAATCCATCTCCCTAGGGTCTTCCCCTCCTGTGCTGTTCCTCCACCCTCACAAGCATGATGTCCCTCTCCATGGACCTGTCCCTCTTTGCAACATGTCCAAAGTATGTCTGATGAACCTTCTGACTCCTTACCTCCAAGGAGCAGCCTGGCTTCACCCTCTCCTGGACAAACGTGTTGTTTTTCTTAGCAGTCCATATTATATTTGATACTCTTCTCCAAGGCCACAGCTCAAAGGCTATCATCCGTAATTATTATCTACCTTTCTGATGCATAGCATGTGATTGCAAAGACCATGGCCTGTATCAGGCGCACCTTAGTTTCCAGACTGACATTGTTACTCTTCAGTACTTTAGAGAGGTCTCTAACCACAGACTTTCCCATTGCAATAAGTCTTTTAATTTCCTGGCTGCTGGTGCCAAGAGTGTTGACTGTGGAGCCAGGCAAACAAAGGTGTGAACAATCTCAATCCCTTCACCATCCATCCTGATGCTGCCAACTGGTCCAGTGGTGAGAAACTTGGTTTTCTTGTTATTGAGCCTCAATCCATAATGAAGGGTGCTGTCCTTGACCTTCTGCAGCAAGTGCTTCAGCAAGCAGGGTTGTGTCATCTGCATAATGCAGATTGTTGATGAGTCTTCCTCCAATCCTAATGTCATATTTTCCTCATAGAGCCCAGCCTCTGGATAATCTGTTCTGCATGTAGATTGAAAAGGTATAGAGATAGGACACATCGCTGGCATACACTCTTCACAATTTTGAACCATGCAGTGTTTCCTTGCTCTGTTCTGATGGCTGCCGCCTGGTCCAAGTATAGGTTTCACATTAGCACAATTGATTGTTCTGCGATTCCCATTCTTCTCAGAGTCAGCCACAGTTTGTTATGATCCACACAGTCAAATGTCTTTGCATAATCAATGAAACAGATAGACATTCTTCTGGTACTCCTCCTTTAGTCTCCAGGGACTAATATTCCCTAAGTATATTAGAGAAAGTCTAGAGGTTGGCATATTTCATATCGTTTTTATTAGGTGCCCTTCAGTCAGGCAGCTCAAACTCACAATAACCCTAACAAAAGTAGCACAAACCCCTGTATGATCATGTGCCGTTCTCATAATCTCGGCATAGGACCAGTCTGTATAATCTCTGTCCCTAAGGAGCCTAATGATAATTTTTTTCTAATGACATTTTTTAATATTTAATGACTAGGGATGATAGAAGGAGAATTGATGCCTTTGAGCTGTGGTGCTGGAGAAGAGTACTAAATATACCATGGACTGCTAAGAGAACAAATGGATTCATCCTGGAGAGGGTGAAACCAGCCACTCCTTGGAGGCAAAGATTCTGAAGCTCTGTCTGACAACCTCTGAGCATGTTGCAAGGAGGGACCAGGTCTTGGAGAGAGATACCATGCTTGGAATGATGGAAGCACAGTGCACGAAAGGAAGACTCTGGAAGAAATGGATAGACTCAGTGACTTGGGTTGTGAGTGTGCCAGAAATGATAAGCTTGGCACAGGATTGAGCAGTGTTTATAGTTGTACGTAGGGTCGTAGGGTCGCTATGAATCACAAGTGACTCAACAGCACTTAACAGCAAGATCAACAACACATTCTCCTGCGGTTGATTGTCTAACATTGATTTGTTACTTATGAACGTATCAGTTGACCCCATGAACACTAATTTCCTCAGAAAAATGTAACCCTCAAGCTAAGTGGTTCAAGACACCAGCTGCTTCATGGGAGAAGGATGGGCAATCTCTTCCCGGGTGATTAAATACCTCTGCAAACCCGCTGGAGGGCCAGCTATGGGTCAGTTCCGACTCTATGGGACACAACAACAACAATGAAAGGAATGATAAATTTCTTTTTTCTGCATGCTGATAAAAAGAAGTGATTTAGAAAAGAATAAAAACTGGCATAAGATCTAATCTGCATAATTACACATCTCTTTCTAGAGAACAAACCATCCACAGATTAGTGAATTAATGCAACTATTTAGTATATTTTGAGTGCGTTAATAGGTGCCCTTTCTTTCTACGTGGTGTTGAATGAGAGCCTGAGTGAGATGAAAAGGCATGGAGGTGAATTAGAGTTCTGATGTTTAGTTTTTCTGTACTTGAGACGCTTAGCTCTCCGTGCTGTTTTAAATCTTGGAGTTGGGTCTTGAAAACACAGGACTGTAGAACAAGCTTCACTGTGCAAGGGCTTATCTATCACCAACACACCAATTGCGTAACATCAATATACTGACCACAGCCAGACCGGCCACTAATTCTGGAATCTTTGTGGCAAGGGATTTCAAAACAGAATTAATAACAGGAAGCATAATTGATCCAGGGATTACAATGCTATAGTCTTTAAGAAATGGAAAGTTTTGCTTAAACCACATAGAAGGTGCTTTCTTTAAATAGGACATGCATTCTCTAAAATTCCACTGTTTTTACCAACTCATTTCTTTTTCATACACACTTCCTTGACCCTATAGTCATTTAGCGGGGTGTTCCTATTCTAACTGATTTATAATGCCTTTTACTAGTAGATTTAGGGAATGTACTAGAACAATTTTATTAAGACACAAAGTACATGCTTTTAAAAATACCTTTTAGAACATTTGGCATGTAATGTGTTGAGTTACTTTATGGGCTCTCAAGGTTTATCTTTATCAAAACATTTATAATACTTATATAAGGTAATTATACCCTTGAAAGAGCTCAATTGCTTTGAATCTTAGCCAGTGAATTTCTTGTACAAATCCTAAAACAGCCTCTTTTTCTTTTTTTTGGCAATTATAATTATTTTGTGACTTAGTTCTTTAACTTTCACCATTTATCTGAGAATGCCATTAAGAAAAAAAATGAAACATAAAACTCAGTAGAAAACATCTATATTCTAAAACAAGTAATTTGAAAGCCTATCACAACGTTTAATTTACTCAGTCCTTAGTATAGTTGGTTTTCAGCCAACTACACTGTGTGAGAAAATGTGAAACTACGTACATATTAGCTTTAAAGTCACCATGTAAGTAACAATGATTTCACCTACAAGTAATCAAAATTCATGAATCAAATTGGCATAAAAATGCAATAATCTCTGATCCTTCCTGATAGGAGGTTTAGAAGCATGGCTGTACTCAAACACTGGCTTATTTGGTGACTCAATGATGTCATCAAAGTGCAGACTTCATTTTTCAACTCAGTCTTTTTGTTTTTCTTTGCTTTTGTCCCTTAGCCAAATTTCTCTAGAGACTTGTAGTCTGTCCATAGGCATCATATCCTGGCATGATAATCTTCAAATGGAACTAAGGACATTGCTTCATTCTTTCTACATATTCATTCTATATATTCTTTCCATATATTCTTTCTATATATTCACTCATTCTTTATCTTTTCTTGGTTTGAGTTTTTTTAATGTTTTTGGTGTTTTGTGTTTTAGGTGGTTTGTTTTTTTGGAGGTTTTTTTTTGGTGTTTTGTTTTTGTTTGTTTGGGGTTTTTGTTTTTTTTTTTGTATGCCACCAACATTTCCAAGAATACAATCAGTCTACATCCTCTCATTTATAATTCCCAAGAAATAAACTGTTTCCTTTCACAAAAGATTAACAGAGAAAGAAATTATCAGTTATCCATATTGTTGTTGTGTAACACAGAGTCAGAATGAACACCAAGCTGACCCTCCAGTGGGTTTTCAGAGGCGGTAATCACACAGGAGGAGATTGCCGATCTTTCTCCCAAGGAGTAGCTGGTAAATTAGGACCTGCCTGGCTTCAAGACGGCAGTTCAGATTCTTACCACTAGGACGGAGGTCATGATTCATATTAGACCGCATTAGACCTTGAGAATTTATTAGATCTTGAGGAATCAACAATCATGCCTATCATATTAGCTAACTTTTCCCATGTATATTTGAAAATTTTATGATTAGATGCATTTTTCATAAGAGGTAGACTGATGAATGTAAAAGATACAAATAATATTTATGCTTGAGTCCTAATCAGAAATTGGCTATTCAGACTGACCCAGAAACACAAGAACATTTTAAATAGGTGATTTGTGTGTGTGTGTACTTATTTTTTACCTTCCATTGTTGTCATTTGCCATTGAGTCTCCTATGACTCATAGCGACACTATGTACAATAGCTTCGAACTCTGCTTTATCCTGAGTCAGTCTCACTGTCTCTGACATACCTACTCCCATTATCCCAATTCTGTATCAATCCATCTCATCTGGAGTTCTCCTCTCCTCTGCTGTCCCTCAACCTTTCCAAGCATCATGTCCTTCTCCAGGGACTAGTCCCGCCAGGCCACGTTTTCAAATTATGTGATATGGAGCTAAAAAAACTTTGCCTTCATGAAGCAACCTTTTTCCAGTCTATTAGGGATAACCTGTTTCTTCTCTGTGCTGCCCAGTATAATCAATACTCTTCTCCAATAACACAACTCAAAGACATCAATTCTTCCTGTCATCTTTGGTCATTCTCCAACTCTCGGGTAGATAGCAAGTAATTGCAAAAACTATGAACTGAATCAGGCAAACCTTAGTCTACAGTCTGACGACATTGGTCTTCAGCACTTTTGAGAGGTTCCTAACAGCAGCCTTTCCCAGAGCAATTTGGTTTTTGACTTCTTGACTGTTGGAATTGAGCAAGCAGAAATTGTTAATGACCTCAGTCTCTTCTTCGTCTATCATAGTGCTGCCAATTGGCCATTCCCTGTTGCCAATCTCCAAGTGTCCTGTCTTCAGTATTCCTTGTCTCTTTGGTATATTCATCTTCCATCAAAGAACTTCATGTAACGAATTCTTCACTTCTGTTGGTGTTTTTAGATGTTTTTGAGTTAGTCAGACTCGTAGTGACTCTGAGTACAACAGAACAAAACTGTCCCTGATCCTATGGCAAATTAATGATCTCCACTGTGTTTAAGCTCTTGGTACAGTGACTATTTCAGTGACTCACTATCTCAAGACGCGTTGCACTATTTTTTAAGATTCAAGTTGTGTTTCAAATGATCTTTCTTATATTGTGTCTTATATAATTAGTCACCATTGGCTGTACCCGTTGATATCCCGTCTTTTTAGATCAGTAGTGGATATTTCCTAATTCCTTCACCCCTCCATCCATCCACCTGACTCTGCGGCCCTGTGGCTTCCCCTTCTCCCCATCCTGCACGTGTTGGTATGTGCCCTCAAGTTGCCTGCAACTCCTAAAGCAACCCTATGCACAGCAGCTCTTCATCTTGCCTTAGCCTCAGCCAGTCTCCCCATCTCTGAAGTATCTATCCATTACCCGGTTACTATAATCATCTATCTCGTCTAGGATCTTCCTCTCCTGCACTGTCTCTCTACTCTTGGAAGTACGATGTCCTTCTCAAAGGACTCCTGGCAACATGCACAAAGCTTATGAAAAAGAGCTTCAAAATCCTTGCCTCTAGGAAACAATTTGCTTTTATTCTTTGCAAAACAGACCTATTTTCTTGGCAATCCATGGTTTGTCAATACTTTTCACCACTACCACAATTCAAAGGCATTAATTCTTTTTCTGTTATCCTTAGTCAGTTTCCAGCTTTCTGATACACACCAAGTAACTGCAAAGACTATAGCCTGGGTCAGGTGCATCTTAACTTCTAGATTGACATCATTGCTCTTCAGCATTCTGGAGAGGTTCCTGACAGCAGATTTACCCAATTATATTTATCTTTTGATTTCCTGACTTCCACAGAGTTGATTGTGGAGACGAGCAAGCTGAAATTTTTAAAAATCTCAATCTCTTCTCCATCTATTATGGTGCTACTGAATTCCCTGGTGATGAAAATCTTGGTTTTATTGACGTTGAGCTTCAATCCATACTGGAGAATGCAGTCCTTGACCTGCACCAAATGCTTCATGTCCTCCTCAGTTTCAGCAAGCAAGATTGTGTCATTTGCATAACATGGATTGTCTATGAGACTCCCTCAAATCTTGAGGCCATATTCCTCTTCATAAAATCAAGCCTCCTAAGTGATCTGTTCTGCATAAAGACTGAAAAGGTGTGGAGCCAGGATGCATCTTTGACACACTTCTTTCCTAATTGGACCATATAGTGTTTTCAGGTTCAGTTCACATTTGCTCAATATCTCATAGGTAAATTCATAGGTATTAGAGTGGGAAATTACAACATGAAAGAGAAGGAAATGTTTCTAGACTCTTCTGAAATTCTTGAGTCCAATATTAAACTGCAAGCAAGAAGGCTCCGGATTGGGGTGAATCTCTTCATTCTCTTTATGGTTTATACTCCTTGCTTTTATTATAACTCTGTCAAGTTCTTTGATCTTCTTAAATACAAAGCCCAGATTTGCATAGTGTGCATTTATTCTCAAAGAAAGAATAGGTGAAAAATATAAAATGAAGGTGAACGTAGTATTATAATTACTAACAAGTAAATGTGCTTCTCAAATTCCCAAATCTTTCAAAACCTAAGTAGTAGAGGCAGATCAGAAGCCATTTTTTTATTTATATTCCTCAGAATTAACACAAGTGACTTCTCAAAGAATATAGAGCAATATATATTCTCGTTGTTGCTGTTGTTGTTATGTGCCGTCGAGTCGCTTGCGACTCATAGCGACCCTATGTACAACAGCCCTAAACTCCGCTCTGTTCTGTGCCAATCGCACTATCTCTGACACTCCCATCCCAATTATCCCAGTCACTCAATCAATCTACCTCATAGAGGGCGTTCCTCTCCTGCGCCGTCCCTTCACCCTCCCAAGCATGATGTCCTTCTCTAAGGACCGGTCTCTCCTCACAGCATGTCCAAAATATGTTAGACGGAGCCTCAGAATCCTTACCTCCAAGGAGCCACCCGGTTAAACCCTTTCCAGGACAAATCTGTTTGTTTTCCTAGCAGTCCATGGTATTCTCAATACTCTTCTCCAGCACCACAACTCAAAGGCATCAATTCTCCTTCTAACCTCCCTGGTCATTGTCCAACTCTCTGATGCATAACAAGTGATTGTGAAGACCATGGCCTGCATCAGATGCACCTTAGTCTCCAGAGAGACACCATTGCTCTTCAGTACTTTGGAGAGGTCCCTAACAGCAGACTTTTCCATGGCAATGCGCCTTTTAATTTCCTGGCTGCTGGTGCCAAGACTGTTGACTATGGAGCCAAGCAAACTAAAGCTGTGTACAATCTCCATCTCTTCACCATCCATCCTGATGCTACCGATTCGTCCAATGATGAGAATCTTTGTCTTCTTGTCATTGAGCCTCAGTCCATACTGAAGGCTGCAGTCCGTGACCCTCTGCAGCAGGTGCTTCAGGCCCTCTTCAGTTTCAGCAAGCAGGGTTGTGTCATCCGCATAACGCAGATTGTTGATAAATCGTTCACCTATCCTGACCCCACATTTCTCCTCATAGAGCCCAGCCTCCCGGATAATCTGTTCTGCATATAGGTTGAAAAGGTATGGAGATAGGATGCATCCCTTGTGTATGCCCTTCCCAATTTTGAACCATGCAGTGTTCCCTTGCTCTGTTCTGACACCTGCCTCCTGGTCAAGTATAAGTTTCGCATTAGAACGATCAAGTGTTCTGGGATTCCCATTCTTCTCAGAGTCAGCCACAGTTTGTTATGATCTACACAGTCAAATGCCTTTGCATAGTCGATGAAACACAGATAGACATTCCTCTGATATTCCCTGCTTTCAGCCAAGATCCATCTAACATCAGTTACAATATCTCTAACACCACGACCCCTTCTAAACCCACCCTGGACTTCTGGTAGCCCTCTGTTGATGTGCTGTTCTAGTCGTTTTTGGGTAATCTTCAGTAAAATCTTGCTTGCATGTGAAATCAGTGAGATTGTTTTGTAGTTTCCACATTTTGTTGGGTCACCTTTCTTTGGGATAGGAACAAATATCGATCTCTTCCAGTCAGTTGGCCAAGTGGTTGTTCTCCAGATTTCTTGGCACAACTTGGTGAGCACGTCCAGGGCAGCATCTGTTAACTGAAATATGTCAATTGGTATACCATCTATTCCTGGAGCCTTATTTTAGTATGTCACTAAATTCTAGTGTTTCATCATTCAGAACTATGAACACAGAAATCAGATATTTGGAAACAAAAGAAATTATTAAACACAAAGATGAGAGTTTATGATCCAAAATGACAGTTTATAAATTTCATTTCTTCCTGCTAGGGATTCAATTATAGCCCAAATGCCAGTTTCCTAATGACAGCCTCCTCTTTCTGTAATACACAGCCTTGGAGACCTGATGGAGGGCAATCAGAAGCTAGAATCAGTTCTTTGGCAGTAATTTAATAAGTTTATTACTTTCTTCATGGCATGGCTAGAAGTCTCAACCTTGTGTGATGTGTGTGTTGTCCATGTTCATGTCAGACATTAACTTTATGCCGATGATAGTAATATTTAAAGACTACCACCAACCTTTCAGCTGCATTCGAGTGATCTTGTGCAAGACACGCAGCCTTTGAGAATGCGTGTTTTCTCTGGCCTTATTAGTAGGCCACCTTGAAGAAAAGCGGGGGGGGGCGGGGGGGGATCTGACGCATTGAGATCACTGCAAATCAGATGGATGGAATGACATTAATGACAACATATATGACAAAACCAAAACGGTGACTAAAAAGACCAAAATCAAAGTTAATGTCAGAACAAAACTGAAACTGGATCAAATGATGAAACTTGATCTTGGGACAGTTAAAGCAAATGAAAGAAATAGGAGGAAGGAGCTAAATACAAGATTTCAAACGGCAGCTCAGGAAAATAAAGCATAAAGAAAGTGTAAACAGCTGGTATTAGAAAGCCACAGAGAAATAATACAGATAATATTCCACAGGCTGAATATAATTAAGCCTCAAATTACCACAATCATATGAACCAAAAATTAAAATACTCACCTTTAGAAAAAGAAAACCAGATGAAATACTCATAATCAATATCAATATGCCAAAAATTATTGGTTACTGCTCAATCATTTTAAGAAGGAGAATATGGTCAAGGACCAAGGTATTGAATGAATAAATTTAATATTTGACAGAAAAAAATAAAAGTCCAGAATTTGATGGTCTATTAATTTAAATGTTTCAACAAATACGTACAGCACTAGATATGCATGCTTCTCTATGCCAAGAAATATAGAAAAAAGCTATCTGGCCTACCAGCATTAAGAGACCTGTATTTGCTGCTATCCAGATAATATTATCCAACAGACAACAGAAATCATCAAGTAGTATCATACACAAGTTAAAAATGTGCTGAAGACAATTTAAAGACATAGAATTTTCTCAGAGGAAGATATGCAAATGGCCAACAGACACATGAAGAAATTCTCCAAATCACTGGCAAAAAGAGAGATGGAACTCAAAGCCACAATGAGATAACATCTTATTCCAGTAGCAGTGGCAAAGTTTAGCAGGGCATCAAGTAATAAATGTTGGAGAGGATTTGGAAAGATAGGAAGTCTTATACATTGTTGGTGGAATTGTAAAATAATACCACCACTCTGAAAGGCAGATTGGTGCATCCTCAAAAAGTTGGACATAGAAATTCCATATGACCCAGCTATTCAATTGTTTGGACTATACCCTGAGAAAATGAGAACAGAGACTCAAACAGAGACTTGTGCACTAATATTCATAGCAGTGTTATTAGTCATAGCAAGAACATGAAAACATTCCAAATGTCCAACCAAAAATGAATGGATTGAGAAGCTGTGGTACATTCACACAAGGAAATACTACCAGCACGCAGTAGTAATGATTTTGTAAATTACTACCCAACTTAGGAGGGACTGGAGAGCCTTATGCTGAGTGAACTAACTCAGTCACATAAGGACAAATACTGTAGAAAATCATTATTGTAAAATGAGTAGGAGGATCCAAGGTAGGGTGGAAGCAGAGGGATGAGGGTGGATGGAGGGAGGGAATGTTAATCATAGTCGCACAATTTGCTGTGGGGGGGGGTGTGTGTGAAGGAAATGGGAGAGATCCTGTGTGAAAAACAATGTATTCAAACAATTACAAATAAATCAGTATAAAATTTTTAAAAAGTAAAAAAACAACAGAACAACCCAACAAACACCAATAGTTAAAGCAGTCCAACCACAGGAAACCACCAAAAATTCAAGTCGTATTCAAAAAAGGATGTAGAGGGGAAAATACCATTGCTATGTCAGTTGGTTCTTAGTAAAAAACTAACCAAACAACCAAAAAATGGTTGATTGTGATTTATTGTATATGCCAATCCATTTAAGTGCATGGATTGTGCTGTTGTTATGTGCTATCAAGTTGCCTGGGTCCCATAGTGACCCTATGTACAGCACCTCTGACCCCTGCCCTGCCCTGAGCCAGTCTCACTAATTCCTATACACCAACCCCCATTGCCCCAGTTACTGGGTCAACCCATCTTATGAAGGGTTTCCCTCTCCTGCACTGTCCTTCCACCTTTCCAAGCATGATATCCTTCTCCAAGGACCAGTTTCTCCTGCCCAAAGTATATGAGATGGAGTTTCAAATTCCTATCCTCCAAGGAGAAATTTGGTTTCACCCTCTCCAAGACACTGCATGGTTCAAAACCAGGAAAGGAGTGCTTCAGGATGCATCCTATCTCCATAACTTTTCGATCTTTATGTAGAACAGATTATTAATGAATCAGGGCTTTCTGAGGAGGAATGTGTCATCAAGATTGGAGGAAGACTCATCAACAACCTAAATCATGCAGATGGCACAACCTTGCTTGCTGAAACTGAAGAAGAACTGAATTGTTTGTTGCTGAAGGTAAAGGACTGTGGTTTTCAAAATGGACTGAGGCTCAACAGAAAGGAGACAAAGAGTCTCACCACTGGGCTGGTAGACAGCACCATGATAGATGAAGAAGAGACTGAGGCTGTTAGCAATTACAGCTTGCTCAGATCCACAATCAACACTCTTAACACCAGCAGTCAGAGAATCAAGAGACAAAGTGCATTGGGAAAAACTGCTGTCAAAGACCTC
Organism: Elephantulus edwardii; assembly: GCF_000299155.1. Lineage (NCBI taxonomy): Eukaryota > Metazoa > Chordata > Mammalia > Macroscelidea > Macroscelididae > Elephantulus > Elephantulus edwardii. Next base: position 10,621,586 of record NW_006399848.1, on the reverse strand, counting down.
TCCAGAGTGCTGAAAAGCAACAATGGCAGTGTAGAGACTATGGTACACTTGATTCAGGCCATGGTCTTCACAATTACTAGGCATCAGGGAGCTAGACAATTGCTAAGGATGACAGAAGAAGAATAAATGCCTTCACTTTGTGGTGCTGGAGAAAAGTCTTGAACATACCATGGACTGGCATGGAAAACACTAAGTCTGCCTTGAAGTGTATGAATAGTTATAAGTAACAAATAAAATTGAAAGGAATGAGGATTTCATGCATCCAGTACGTACATTCATAGTATCTAGATATACTCCAAGATGAAGCTGTTCAAACAGAACAAGAAAATATTGAATGTCAGGATTAGAAAAAGTTTATTTCAATATTCATATTTTTATTTTTTAAATAAAAATGTTTTCTTTTAATTGTCATTTTAGCAAAGTTTACAGAAAAGTTAGATTTTCATTCATTCATTGTTGTACATTTTACCTCCTCTCCCTCCCCAAGTTGACTTTTTTCTTTTCATTAGTTTATTTACAAAATTCTAATACAAATTCAAATAAATTCTTTCGATTTCACTCGCACGCTCCCCCCATCAAACTGTACAACCCAATGATTAATCTCCTCTCTCCCCTGCACTTCCACATCCCTCTGCTTCCAGCCTCTCCCACCCCTCCTAGATCCTTATACTCATTCTACAATAATGGTCTTATACAATATTTATCCTTGTGGGACTGAGTTAGTTCACTCAGCATAATTCTCTCCAGTCCCTCCCAAGTTAAGCAATAATTTACATAGTTATTGCTCCTGCGTGCTGCATAGTATTACGTTGTGCGAATGTACCACCATTTCTCAATCCATTCATTTGTGGTTGGACATTTGGGCTGTTTCCAAGTTCTTGCAATGGTGAATAATGCTGCTATGAACATTGGTGTACAAATCTCAGTTTGTGCCTCAGTTGTCATATTCTCAGGGTATATTCCAAGTAGTGGAATGAGTCATGTGGAATTTCTATGTTCAGCTTTTTGAGGAAGTGCCAAACTGCTGTCCAGAATGTTTGCACCATTTTGCAATCCCACCAACAATGTATAAGAAGTGCAGCATCAGAATTTAGGGATATTAATTTAAAAAATTTATTAATTCAATAAATTTATTCAATAAATACATTAGAAGTATCTAGAATAAACCATGTTCTGTTTTAGGCAGTGAAAATTGGCATGAATTAAATAGCAAAGAATTCCTGTATTAGTAAACTCAGCCCTCTGTGAATTTTCCTTTAAATTGTCTAGCTGTTTAGCTAAATTTCTTACTAAATTCAATGATTGTTATTGTTGTTGATTGTCTTCAAGCCAAGTACGACTCATAGCGACCCTGTGAACAAAAGGCCTGAAGCCCCTCTACAACAATAGACATTTATCAAAGTTCATAGGTTTTCCAGATATTAACTACAATTCTTTCAGAAATCCCTTCCATTCTCTTTGGTAAACACCCTTTAGTGTCTTGAACAAAGCTTAATCAAATTCCCTTTGCACAATTCCAGGGGTCTGGTCATGATCTGTTATAATCTTTTATAGAATTCTATTTGAAGACTTGCTTTTGTACTTCAGAAGAATTTCATTTTGCTACATTTTTCTAAGTCAACATTTAAATAACATATTCAGTGAACTATGTGACTTAAATATTAGTAGCTGCTTTTTGAGATAAGCTACACGTGATGAAATAATTTGGTATAGTTATTCCTAATCTAACACTTTGTTGAAGAGTTTTCATACGTTTTCTATATAAATGGACCATATGAATTTCTGAAAAGAAAATATACAAAAGAACTATTTCCATACTTGACTAATTGTCCTTCAGTTATATCTTAAGAGATTTTTTTGTTTGTTCAAGGTTATTAAACCCAACAAAATCTATTTTAGTCAAGTTTATACTGAGTTTCTATGACCCATAGGACATGGGAGATGTGTTTGATAGAAGTTTCCGAGGCTGTAAATCTTTATGGAAAGAGGGTGCCATGTCTTCTCCCTGCAAAGGAATGGTGGATTTAAACATTTTATCTAGTATTTGCATGTTTATAAGTGCGTAATCAATTTACCATTAGAGCCTCTGAAATTTAAGATGGCGCCAACCTGTCTCCAAAGTATTAATTTTTTTTTCATAACAGTTTGTCATTGTCTACAAAGAGTCTCTTCCTTTTTATGGAACTCTAAAAATCAAAGTCAATTTTCAGAGTCCAGATAATTATAGTATTCCCAATAGTCTACAATCACCATGAAAACTAAGATAGTGATTTCCTCGATTGATGTTATTACCAGCACTCAACAAGGTCTATAATTTAAAGAAAAAATAAAGTTGATTACTGAGTGGATAAAATACACACATAAAGACATACATATGTTATAAGTTACTAGTCTGTTGATCTATTCCAACCCATGGCCACCACATTTACTACAAAAAAAATGCTTTAATTTTTTTTCTTGGTTATTACATTAAAAGCAAATTACCAGACCTTTCCTTCAACACTAGTTCATGTTGGGGTTTAGTTGTTAAACTTTACATTAGCAGGTAAGTATTAGGTTAACAGTCAATGCTAACTGGGAGGTTAGTGATTTTAAATCACCAGCAACTCGTTGGGAGAAAGATGTGACAGGCTGCCTACATAAACATTGATAGACTTGAGTACAGAAGGCACTTTTAATCTATCTAGAGTGCCACTGATTTACAAATGAATCACTGACCACAAATTTTGCTATGTATTTACTAGAAGTAAAGGAACACTCATCAAAAAATTATGCAGATTGAATAAATTTGCTGGGGAAAAAGTGAGGAAAACTTGAATCACTTACCAAAGAAAATCAATACTGTAACCTTCAATATGGATGCATAGTAACATAAAAAAAAACCAAAACAAACTAACAACCAAAAACACAACAACTCACTAATCCTAACAAATGGATCAATAAGCAGCATTATGATAAATGGAAAAATGAAAGAAATAGTGATTTAAATTTACTTTTGTTGTTGTTATATGTGGCCAAGTCGCCTGTGACTCATAGCAACCCTATGTACAACAGTCCTAAACCCTGCTCCATCCTGTGCCAATGTGCTGACATCCACCAAACCAACAGTAGCAGAAATACATGTTGCTGTTGTTGTTTTGGGGTTTTTTTTAAACATTGTTTTGGTCAAATCTGCTGTCAAGGACCATTTTAAAGTTAAAAAGAAAAAGATGTCAATTTAAAGAATAGGCAGCTTGATGAAAACTATATTATTTTCAATTCTTCATCTGCACGTGAAAACTCAAAACTGAATAAAAGACCAACAAAAACTGATTGCCTTTGAATTGTGGTTTTGGTGAAGACTATTAAATACACTGTGGACTGCCAAAAGAACAAATAAATCTCTCAGAAAATGCAGCCAGGGTGTTCCTTGGAGGCACGGAGGGAGAAACGTCCACTTCCATAATTTAGGTATATTGCCAAGAGGCATGACTCCTTGGAGAAGGATGTGATGGTTAGAAAAATAGAGGTTCAGGCTCAGTGAAACAGAAAATGACTCTCCAAGAGATGGCTTGACAATGACTACTATAATGGTTACTAGATAATAATTATTATTTTTTTAATTTTTAAAAAGTATTTCTTTTTTATTGCATTGCTTTCAAAGTTGGTACACATTGTATTTCACGCTATTCTTCATTCACATTGTGTTTCATACAATCATTCCCATTTATTATATTTTATCAATTTAATCACCATTGAACTCTGCCCATTATCATCTTTCTAGATCTCTGCTGAATCTTTCCCATTCCCCATACTGCCCACATCTGTCCACCACTGCAATCATAGGGTTGCAGTTGTGTAACATTATGATTTCCTCTTACCCAGCCTCACCTTTCTGTCCCCCCCCCCCCCCCTTGGTTATCTTTCTGTATCTAAAATAATGGTCTTGTGCAGTATTTTTCCATATGAAACTGAGTCAGTTCACCCAGCATAATGCTCTCCAGTCCTTCCCAAGTTATGTAGTAATTGTTGAAATCTTTGCTCCTGAGTGTTGCATAGTATTCCATCATGTAAACGTTACCACAATGTCTCAATCCATTCAATTGTTGTTGGATATTTGGGCTCTTTCCATGTTCTTGAAATTGTGAATAATGCTATGCACATTAGTGTACCAATCTCCATTTGTGTCTCAGTTCTAATGTTCTCAGAGCATATTCCTAACAGTGGAATATCTGGGTCATATGGAATTTCTACATTCAGCTTTTTAGTGGAAATGCCAAACTGCCTTCCAGTGCGATTGTACCATTTTACAATTCCACCAAGAGTGTATTCCTGTCTCACCTCATCCTCTCCAACATTTATTGCTTTCTGTCCTGTTAAACTTTACCACTGCAACTGGGATGAGATGGCATCTCATGGTAATTTTTATTTGTATCTCAATTATTGCCAATGATTTCAAACATTTCTTCATGTGTCTGTTAGCCAACCGAATGTATTCCTCTGTGAAAAGTTATTCTATGTCTTTTGCCCATATTTTAGTTGAGTTATCTGTCCTTTTCTTACGGAGGCCTTGTCATATTTTGTTGCTGTTGGTAGGTGCTATTGAGTTGAGTACAACTCATAGCGACTCTGTGAACAAAAGATGTGAACCCCTTTCTATCCCTCATATTTCCTGACACACAAAAGTCCATTGTGGTAGTAACCACGTAAATCCACCTGGTACTCCAATTCTTCCTAGCATCATGTCCCTCTCCAAGGAATAGCCCCTCATAGCAATATGCCCTAGGTATGTGAGGCAAAGCCTCATCATTCTTGCCTCCAAAGAACACTGTGTCTGCACCCTCTCTAAAGCATACCTGTTTGTTTTCTTGGCTGCCCTTGGTATGTTCAGTACTTTTCTCCAAAACCACAGCTCAAAGATGTTACTCTTTACCTGTCTTTTTTATTCATTGTCAGGTTCTCAGATGCATAGGAATTGATTGAAAAGGCCATGGCCTGAATCAGAGACACCTTAGCCCTTAAACCGACATCATTAATACTCAATTATTTGGAGAGGTCCCTAACTGTAGATTTTCCCAGTGAAATGCATCTCCTTATGTTCTGACTGCAGGTATCAAGGGTGTTAATTGTGGATCCAAGCAAGACGAAGCTGTTGGCAGTTTCAATCTCCTCTAAATTCATCCTGATGTTGCCTATCGGTCCAGTGGTAAGAATCTTTGTTTTCTTGACTCTGATATGCAATCCATACCAAAGGATCCATTTCTTGCTCTTCTGCAACAAGTGCTTCAAGCCCTACTCACTTTCAGCAAGCAAGGTTTTATCATCTGCACAATTTAGGTTATAAATTAGTCTTCCCTCCAATCCTGATGCAACACTCCTCTTCATAGCGTCTAGCTTCTGTATAAGTATGGAGAGTGAATACAAACTTCTCAATTTTAAACTAGGCAATGTTCCCTTGCTCTGTTAGAAAAACAGCTTCCAGTCCAGGTATAGGTTTCA
>NW_006399848.1:10612405-10613968 GCF_000299155.1 Elephantulus edwardii | reverse complement strand
AAAGAACTTTAGTCATAGTACATAAGGAATTAAATATAGTAGCTATAAATAGACTAATTTGAATTAAGTGAACAAAGTGTACATTCTGGAGAATCTGGCAAATATAATCCAAGATTTCTTAGAGTTAGGAGCTTAGTAAATATTTGTTGAGTCAATAAAGATATGAAAGCTGAGTTTATAACTTCAAGTGGGAAGCAATATGGATCAACTGTAGCTGCCTGAGCTTCAGAGCGGCAGTATGAAACGTGATTAGAAAGCTTATTTCAGCAATGGTTATGTGAGATGACACGAGAAGGCCTTGTTACATTACATTACATTACATTACATTACATTACATTACATGGCCTTGTTGATAAAAGCATTTCCATTGGAGGTTTTTGCTTGGCTCAGCCATGATTTAAACATCTCATCATCTATGCTTTCAAATGAAAAAAAAAAATTCTAACATTGCAAATCCTATCAATTGTACCAATCTGACATTTATGCCTTATGATATCTTGCTGAGCTATCATAGAATTTGCATTATACATAAGCAGTGAGCCAAGAAGGAAAGGCTTGTATCCACTATATGTGGAAGCAAAGCTATATAAAGCAAATATGCTTAACATTTATATTAAACTTGACGTGTGTGTGCACCCATCCCTACAGAAATTGAAGAGCTAAAGGACTAGTTTATGAGTCTTCCTTTTAAAACAGACACAAGTGAAAGTAACACAAAACAGTAAAATAGCAAATCTTAACTACTTCTCCATCATAAATATGCTTGCAATGTAATTTATTACAAAAGACTCAAGAAAATGTGTAACATTCAAATGAATTTTTTATGATGATTATTGTTATTGTTAGGTGCTGTTGAGTTGAGCACAACTGATAGAAACCCTATGAACAAAAATCTGAACGCAGTGCTGTCCTGTGCCATCCTCACATTTCCTGACACACAAGAGCCCATTGCAGCAGTCGCCGTGTCAGTCCACATGGTTGAGGGTCTTCCTCCCCTTCACCAACCCTCCATCCTTCCCAACAGTGTGTCCCTCTCCAAGAAATAGCACATCCATGGGATGTTCAATGCTCTTCTCGAACATCACAGCTCAAAGACATCAATTCTTTTTCTATCATTTCTATTCATTGGTCAGTTCTTAGATGCATAGCTAGTAATTGGAAAGACCACAGCTTGAATCAGATGCACCTTAGTCCTCAAAGTGACGTCACTACTCTTCAATAATTTGGAAAATTCCCTAACTGCAGATTTTCCCAGTGCAGCAACTAGATTCTACAGATGTTTGTTTGCTGATTCTGGCGAGGATTAGAGTGGTATGTTGACTCGCTAATGGGTTTGAGATGATGCAATTCTGATTCGGCCTCCTATTTAAGAACGCATTTGGTCAGCAGTATGGAGCTGGGATTCAGTTTGTAAGCCATCTGCAGCAACAGATTCTATAGAAAAGGGATACTCAGAAAATTTACCCATTGATACTTAGTTGGGTTTCACTTCGAAATTGTAATGTCATCAAATTATATATTATCTTCTATTTATACTATATATGTGTATATATATATGTATAT
>NW_006399848.1:10610822-10611801 GCF_000299155.1 Elephantulus edwardii | reverse complement strand
TTTTTTTTTAATTTCAGAACCCGTCACTTTGACAGATCCGTTAAGAAAATCAATTCCTTTCTCACTTATAATTGTTAAGTCTCTAAGGAGCATGATAAAATGCACCTAAACTATGGCTCATTTTGTTCCCCTTTAGAGTAAACGTGTGTTATGTACGCTTTCCAGGTCCTCCCAGTCTAGAGCTATCAAAGTCAATTACAAAACAACTTCTCTACGGCACTAAGTCAACTACTTTGTAGAAAAATTAGCTCCTTGAGTTATTCCAAAATAATTCTGTCAAATTATGAGTTTTGGGACTCAATAATGAGTCTTATAAGGCATGTGAATGTTATTTTAATATTCTCTCGCTCCTGTTAAGTTTATAAAGCATCTAATTCTTCATAAAGTAGCAACTGTTACTAAAAGTACAAAGTATGATATCAAGCTATCCTGAAGGCACTACTGAGTTGGTGTTTCTGCTTCTGCCAACATCTATGTCAAATCTACGTATGTTCACGTTTTAAAACAGTAGGTTTTACAGCAGGAATGCTCGTGGTTAAGCAGGCCAAAAGGGAGTTTTTTTTCACAATCTGCTATTGCTTTCGTTATCATTGCAATGACCACTGTCATAGAGCACTAGCGTACTGCCATCTAGACACCGTTGTTCACACTCAGCTAGATTTTGCTTATACTGTACATTGCAGACATTGTAGCGAAATTGTTTCATTGCAGTTTACATGTTTTGGAAGGTTTTTATTCATTTAACACTAAGATAGTTTGCTAAGGGAAATTAAGTTGGGGTTTTTTTTGTTTGTTTTTTGTTTATGTGGGTTGTTTTGTTTTTGCTGTTGTTTCTGTTGATTGGGCCATATTGTAATTAGAGGAAAAAACGCAAGCCAGTGGATATTAATTGGATATTCAGAAAGGGAATTAATTTGTCCTAGTAAAAATGCTTATAAGGGAATTTATGATATCTTGCTGAGCTATCATAGAATTTGCA
>NW_006399848.1:10607048-10610502 GCF_000299155.1 Elephantulus edwardii | reverse complement strand
ACAAGCAAGCAAGTTTATAGTAGTAGAATTTGACGGAGTATGAAGCTTATCCTAAAAAAGATTAAGCCCCATTCTCTGAGGAGATGTAGTCTGAGGAGATTTAAATTTGCAGAGAAAGTAGACAAGGAGAAAAAGAGACTTTTGCAATGAAACTGGGGCAAGAAAAAGCAGACGAGTTTACTTAACTAGCAGTGATCACCTGGGTCTACTTGATGAGAGGAAGGAGGGAACATTAAAGAAAGCTGGTGAGATTGTTCAACTCTTGGTAACCCTCTGAGTCCACTTAATGAGAGGAAAAGTGAGATACACAATAATGAAGAGACAAGGTGAGTTTGGACTTGTTCCTTCAGCACTGTCTATCTAGCATGATGATTGGATGAATGAAGAAGGGTTACTGCTTTGCAGAGTCCTGGGAAACCTAGGCCTAATATTGAGTAAAGGGATGAGCCAGTCTGGAACAGAAAAAGGTATGAACTCCTGAATTGGCAGCTGAACCCCATTTGAATCCAGCCAGTAAGTCTAGATGGCCAAGGAGGTGTTGACCAGAACCCAATCAGATGAGGAGAAAGATGGTTCGTTCTGAGAGCTACTGTGAATTGGTGTGACCTAATGATTTGCTCTGGACTGGAACCTTTGTTTATAGATGTGGGTTCAACTATAATGGAAACTTCTTTGGAGATAAAGATATGCTTGTTTCCTCAGAGTACTAGTTTGATAAGACTGAGCAAATTAAAAATTGGCTAAATGAAAAATTGGCTATCTATAATGGGGGAACTGTTACCTAAGAAACAAATCACCTGACTTACATATTTTCCTAAATATGGATGATAACTGATCCTTCAAATAATGAAAAATAAGGGGTAAGAAAACCAGATGGTGGGCTGTGGTATTGGACTAAAAGTTGGCTTTTTAAAATTTTTTTTTATTTTACCAACAATAGTGTTTCTTAAGGAAGTCAGGAGGGGAGGCAAACTATAATTCTGTAAAATATAATTAAACGTATTTCTAATGTCAGAAGTAGATCAATCATGCAATTAAGATGCATTAATAATAATGGATGGGAACAGGGAAGAAGGATCAGTAGCTGTAAAACATGAACTTGGTGATAGATATGAGGCTGACAATAGAATGACAGAATTCTGGACATCCAATTATTTTTTCATTGCAAATACTTTTTTAGAAGAAATATAAACACACACTATACATACGCACTTCACCTGGTAGTATGCATAGGAATCAGATCGATTACATCTGTGGAAAGAATCATTGGAGAAGCTCAGTATCAGCTGTGAAAACTAGGCCAGGTGCTGATTGTGGAACACATGATCAACTGTTGTTGTTGTCGATTGCTGTCGAGTCATGCATGACTCATAGTGACTCTAAGAACAAAAGACCCGAGGCCTTTCTATAACTACCATTTTTCCAAGTTCATAGAGTTTCCATAGGCATGGTTTAGGAAGTGGATGCCACTCCTGCTTCCCAAGCTGTCTTAAATAGGAGCTCCATCAAACACTGTCCACCATGGACAGCTATTATGGCATTTGAGAGCGCAGTGGTACAAGGTTCAGCTTATATCAGTACAGCAAATAACAAGAGTGCTGTATGAATTAGAAGAATGTTCCTCCAAAATATTGTGACAAGGGATTAAATTAAAACATAATCCCTCGGGCCCAACTTTTAAATACCAGGGCCCTCCAGGAGGTCTTGTTGACTCTAAACAGAAGCCTTAAATAATAATAATAATAGTAATAATAATAATAATAAACCTCCAAGAAACCCAAACATTCCACAATGACCCTCAGCCAAAACAAGGGAGCCCATCTTTCAGAGTCCAGTCACTTCACGCAGTTTCCAAAACAGAGACAAAGGCTTGGTCCTAAATGCAAGTGTCCTCCTGAAGGTCTTATAAACTCTAAACAAACTTAAATAAAAACAACCAAACGATCCACACAGACCATCAACCAAAACAAGAGCACTGTCCTACAGAGTCCAGCTGCTTCATCCAAGTTCATAATGGAAGACAAGGGGCTTAGTTAGATGATGTTGTTTGTTGTTAAGTGCCATCTAGTACTGACCCCATGCAAAAGACTTTAATCTTCTGTAATGATTGTCCTTTAAGTTTATAGGGTTTCCACAGGCCTGTTTAGGAAGTGGTTGCCACTCCTGCTTCCAAGCCTGTCTTAGGCAGTAAGCTCTACCAAACATTGTCAATCATGTGTTGCCATTATGGCACTTGACAGACCACTGACATGACATTCAGTATCACAGTATCTAAAGTTACCTCAGTGCAGAGAAATGACAGAACAGTGCTGTACCACTTACGAGTGTTCATTTAAAAAACAACCAAAAGAATTTTAAAAGGCCTAGGCCCATACATCAGGCTCTTATTGGTTCCCAACCAGAGGTTTCTGGGCAGGCAAAAAAAAACCACCCAATCCAGAGCCTTCCCCCATCCAACACATACTGTGCAAATTCAAGCTGAACCTAAAGAAAGTTAAAGCAAATCCACAGAAATATGTTTTTCTTTTTTTTTAATTTTATACTGGTTTATATATAAAGTTCATAAAGTTTGCATACATTGGTTGGTTTTTTTTCACCACCAGATCTTTCCCCTTTCTTTTACCTACCCCTTTCTCCACCTATCAAATTGTATGACTCTGTGATTAAGCCCCCCTCTCCCCTCCTTGGAACCTCCAACTCATTTTACAATAATGGTCTTGTACAGTATTTGTCCTTATTAGGTTAATTTAGTTCACTTAGTATAATGTTACAGTGGAATGTTCAAAGAGTTGGAGTTGGAGAATATAAAGAGAAAAATTCACTTGGAATCTCTAAAGTTGAAAGAATTTCAAAATAAAGTTTAGCTTTGAGTTTTAGTACTGAAAGATGCTACAGGCAAAATCTTGAATGATCTAGTACAGGACCTATGTAGATGGAAGGAATACAGAGAATCATTATACCAAGCAGAACTGGTTGACAATGAAAAAATTTCAGGAAGGACTCTGGTGGCCTTGTAGCAAAAATTTGTGCTGCAATTCCAAAGGCACGCTCCATGGGAGAAGGATGGGCAGTCTCCTGCTGTGTCATTAACTGAAAACCCACCAGAGGGTCAGCTATGAGTCTGTTCAGACTCGACGGTACACAGCAACAACAACAAACAACAAACATATGAACATGAGTAATGAAGAAAGAAGTTCAAACTTCACTGAACATCTTTGCTAAACTTCCTTGCTAAAAATAAGGGCTCCAAGTATCGATGGAGTAGCGATTGACATGTTTCAACTAACAAATGCAGCCCTAGATGTGCTCACCCGTCTACCAGATTATTTGGAGGACATCTGCTTGGCCAGCTGACTGGAAGAGAGCCATATTTGTTCCCTTTCCAAGAAAGGTGAATGTAGAAACTATTGAACACTATCATTGCTATCACATGCAAACAAAATATTACTGAAGG
>NW_006399848.1:10591878-10605943 GCF_000299155.1 Elephantulus edwardii | reverse complement strand
CTTTCCCTCTCTCTTCCTCTCTTCCTCCCTCTCCCTCTCTCTCCCCTCTTGTCTTTCATCCTTTCTCCTCTCCTGCTTTCTCCTACCCCCTCCCCCATCCTCGCTGCCGCCTCCTCCTCTTCCTCCTCTTTCTTTCTTTCTCTCTCTCTCTCTGGAAAACACGGTAGGAGACAATATTCATTGGAAAGGGATATCATACTTGGATAAGTGGATGGTCAGTGAAGGAGAGCGAGAGCCCCAATAAGTGCAGCAATGGGCTTACGTGTGTCAGAGATGGTGAACATCGTCAGGATAGGATCATGTTCAGATCTGTTGTTTGTAAGGTGATTGTACTTGACCGGATGGCACCTAGCAACAACTACTTAGAAGTAGAGAGTACTAAAAGATACATATCTATATTTTTTTAGCTATGCGAATACAATTGACTGTGTGGACCACACAAAATTGTTGCTAACATAGAAAATAATGAGAATCTCAGAACCTGTGACTGTCCTCTTGCAAAATCTACACATAGACCAAGAAGCCACATATCATACCTATATCAAAAACTCACTGTCAGAAAAGAGCAATGGGACATCACATGGTTTAAAATCAGCCTTGCTCACCAAGGAGGAATGGAGCACTTGCTGGAGAAGATCAAGAAATGCACATCTCAATATCAATAAAGCAAAAATCTTCACCATCAGGCCAATGGGCAGCATCATGATCGGTGAAGAAAAGATTGAAATTGTTAATACTTTTATCTCATTTAGATCCACAATCAATAGCCTTGGCATTGCCAGTCAAGAAACCAAAAGATGGGTTGTATTAGGAAAATCAACAGTCAAGGACTGCTCCAGGGTCCTAAAGAGCAGTGGTCTTTGGATGTCTGTCAGTCCAAAGATTAAGGTGTTTCTGACCAGGCCATGGTCTTCCAAATCTCTTGCTATGGATCTGAGAAGTAAACAATGAATAATGATGACGGAAGAATTGATGCCTGAGATTTGTAGTGTTGGAGAAGAGTATTGAACACTGTCAAGAGAATAAAGAAGTCTATTCTAGAAAGGTTGAAACAGTTGCTTCTTGAAGGCAAGGATTTTGAAGATTTGTCTCACATATTTTTGTCACGTTGTATGGCAACTTGTACACCAGGGCTATACAACCTAGGGGAAGGTCTGAACAAAAGCAATGAAAGACAGGACCAAGGGCTACGGATTAAAAGTCACCCACTTTTGTCTTGGTAGCATGGCTTTCTGTCCACTGGGCCAGCTGATCTCTATGTTGATGTTATTTTTGTTAAGTGCCGTCGAGTCGCAGGCGACTCATAGTGACTCTATGAAGGAGAGTGCTCAACGCTTGTGTGTCTTTTATCCTCTCTCCAGGTTCATAGGGTTTCTGGAGGCAAGCTACTGCCTAGTAGCTTCCAAATAAGACAATCATCTTTATGCTGCCAGTGTTTTTATTTATAACAGGTAACCAACTGTTCAATGTTGTTATTAAAAACTGCATTCTCATTTTCAACAAATAAGCACTGCCCATTTTTAAACAGACTGTGATCCCTTGAGTAACACCATAATGCACTTCCTTTGATGTATTTATGTCTCTGGCTGCCAATTAACAGAGTAGAAGCTGTCATTCTTGCAACATCTTTATTTTTATGACCACAGGTTTTCTGATATTGTAGCTGTCAAAATGTCAACAATGAAAAGTAGAGAATTTTGAGGCTCAGAATTATGTTATATAGCATGCATTTTAATTTAAAAATTTAACAACTTTATCTAGCTTTATTCACATTTTATTATTAAGGCATCAAAACACCAAGAGTTCACCCATATATGCAATTGGGAATGTTGAGTGTGCATTGCTATATCAGATAAGTATTTTTATTTGAATAATAAAAATAAGCTCTGATTTTTTGCACTCAGAAAGTACTTCATAACTGTAATGATGTCACATAAAAGTGTTACCTTTTTTTTAATCAAGAAAAGAAAATTGTAGGAAGTACATGGGAATAGGTATGTCATAGACAGTGAGGTTGGCACAGGATAGAGCAGGATTTAGGGCGCTTGTACATAGGGTCGCTATGAGTCACAAGCTACCTAATGGCACAAAACAACAAACAACAACTGATATACTGCCTATGTGGGCTGTCAAAAGAACAAGCATGTTGTGTTTGAGGAAGTACAACCCGGGTGCCCCTGAGCATTAAAGACGATGAAACATGGCTTCACATACTTTGGGCACGTTGTTAGGTGGGACTAGCTCTTGGGAAAATAATAAAGCTGAGAAAGATGGGGAGAAAAGAAAAGGTTCGTACTTTTTGTCCATAGAGTTGCTATGACAGTCAACTCAAAAACACCTACCAACAACAGCAATCTTAAATGAATTGTAGGTAATCGATTTCATATTTCCATACCTTTCCCAACAGCAGTAATATCTGATATGGCAAGCCAACACTAATCTAATGAAACTTTAAATTCAGAATCTAAGCAAATTCTAAATTCATTTAAAGTATGGTATCTGTTAAAGTATGGTATCTGTTAAAATGTGAAGTAATAGAACATTCTATTGTCAATACTGTATATTGTTGTTGTTATGTACTGTTGATTTGCCTGAGACTCATAGCGACCTTTTGTACAACAGCCCTAAACCCTGCTCTATCCTTTGTCAATTTCACTGTCTCTAACATACCTACCCCCATAACCCCAGTAATACTCTATGACTATACGTAAAATAAATTGCACAAATTTATTATTGAAGAAATGCTTAAATATATGTTGCTCTTGTTATAAGCTCTGGTGCTAGAATCAACTCACAACTGACTCTTCAGAGAATTTCAGAGTCTGAAAATAGCACAGGATATTGTCCCTCTTTATCTCATAGACCAGCGAGTCATTCAAATTCCGTGCCTTTCAGTGGCCAGTGCAGCTTCTTACACATCAGAGCATTATGACTCCCTGTATAAATCTACAGATTCTATAAATATAAAAAATAATAAAACAGAATAAGTATGTAAGAAATGGAAACCATAGAGTGGGGCATTTTTAAAAGGCAAGGATGAGGGAACTTCCTATCACATACTTTGAACATATATTGTCAGGTAAGGCCAATCTTTGGAAAAGACATCACATTGGGAAAGGTGAAGCTTAGAGAAAGTGAGGAAGACCCTCAAAGAGATGGATTGACATAGTGACCACAATAATGTAATAATAATAATAATAATAATATCGAGGCTTATAAGGGTGGTGTAGGATAAGGTGATGATTCAAGCTCTTGTCCATAGAGTCGCTACATAATGGCACGTAATCACAACATCTAAATACACTTGTTGCTGTGATGTGCTGCTCTAACAACTGCATGCAAAATAGCCCTGAACCCTGCCCTATCCTGAGCCAGTCACACTGTCTCTGATAAACCTCAGTTAACGTTCCAATCCATCTCATTCAGGGTCTTTCTGTCTTGCTCTGTCCCTCTGCCTTTCCAAGCATGATGTCCTTCTCCAAGCATAGGCTTCTCCTGACAACATGCCCAAAGTATGTGAAACGGAACTTCAAAATTCTTATCTGCAAAAAGCAGCTTATTTTCATCCTCTCCAGGACAAGCATGCTTGTTCTCTTGGCAGTTCATGGCATGTTCAATACTCTTCTCCAGCACCACAACACAAAGGCATCAATTCTTCTTCTGTCGGATATCCTTATTCATTGTTGAGCTTTCAAATGTGTACCATGCAATTGAGAAGATCATGACCTATATCAGATGTGCCTTGACCTCTGGATGTATATTGTTTCTCTTTAGCACGCTGGAGAAGTTGTGGACAGCAGATTTTCCAAATGCAATTCGTCTTTTGATTTCCTGACTATTGGAGCCAAGAGTGTTGATTGTGGAGCCAATCAAGCTGTAACTGTTAACAATCTCAATCACTTCTCCTTCTATCATGGTGCTGTCAGTTGGCCCAATGGTGAGAATCTTTGTCTTACTGATGTTGAATTTCAATCCATAGTGAAGACCGCAATCTTTGACTTTCTGCAGCAAGCTCCTTCAGGTCCTCCTCAGTTTTGTCAAGTAATCTTCCTTCAATTTTGATAACATATTCCTCCTCATAAATCTAGTGTCCCAAATGATTTCTTGTGCATATAAATTGAAAAGATATGGAGACAGGACTCATCGCTGGCACAGTCCTTTCCTGATTTTGAACCATACACTGTTCCCTCACTGTGTTCTAATAACAGCTTCCTGGTCCAAGTATAGGTTTCAAATGAGCACAGTTATGTGGTCTGAGAGTACCATTTTTCTGAAGATTAGCCACAATTTACTGTGATCCACACAGTCTAATGCCTTTGTATAGAAAATGAAACACAGATACACATTCCTCTGATACTCTCTTCTTTTAGCTAGGATCCATCTAACATTTGTAGATGTATTATTCCAGTCGTTTTTGGATAATATTAAGCAGGACCTTGCGAGTGTGATAATAGTGATAGTGTTTGATAATTTCCACACTGTCGGATCATCCTTTCTGGAATTGGATTAAATATGAATCTCTGAGGCCAAGTAGCTGTTCTGCAGATTTCTTGCACAACCTGGTAAGCACATTCAATGCTGCATCCATTTGTTCAGATATGTCAATTCTTAAGCCACCAATTCCTGGAGCCTTATTTTTTGCGATTCTTTCAGAGCTATTTGAACTTCCTCCTTCATGACCCTTGCTTTTGATCATATGTTGTTTCATTAAATTCTTATGTCAGCCTATTTCTTTTGATAAATTGACTCTATGTACTCCTTCCATCTTCTTTTGATGTTTCCTAGATCATTCAATATTTTGCCCAAAGCGTCCTTAAGTATTGCAACTTGAGGCTTGAATTTGTTTTTCCATTTCTTCAGTTTAAGAAATGCAGACTGAGTTCATTCCTTTTGAATTTCTAGCTCCAGCTCTTTGCACATTTCATTTTTTAAAAAATTATGATTTTAACAAAAGTTTACAGAAAAGTTGGATTTTTATTTACTCATCGTTGCACTCTTTCCTCCCTATCTCTCCTAGTTCACATGGGGGGGGGGAAATCATTCATCACTGCATAATTTCTTTCTTCCTCCCCCCTCTCCTCTGATCTACTTTAAATGTACCTCTTATTCTGGATATTATCTGAATGAAATATTTCCATCATAAAAGGACAAATATTGCATAACAGCACTGTTCTAAAATAGAACAGATATGTTGATTAGGGAAAACTTATAAAAGAGGGGATAAATAAAGAATACTGCATTGCAACAGATGAAAGAAAAAACTGTTTAGAAGGAATATATGATTAGGCCTTATTTGAACAATAGAATAAGAGTCACACATTTCATTATAATATTTTGCTTTGTTTTCCCATGCTGCCCTTTGAAATCTTCTGTTCATCTCCTTAACTTTTTTATTTCTTCCCTTTGCTTTGGCTTCTCAGTTCTCTAGTGCAATAGTCTCTTCTGAGATCTATCTTGGTTTTATTCCCCTTTTATCTTTGTAATGACCATTTATTTGCATTATTTGTGGATAATATCTCTAATATGTTCCCACAGCTCATCTGGTCTCTTTCATCCAATAGTTTTTCAAGGCCCCAAACCTGTTTCTGAGGTATATACATTCAGAAATGATGGAAATTATTTATATTAAAATATTAACGGTCATCAACAATGAAAGTTCTATAGACTTAAAATGATTTATAATCAAAATTTTAAGTATCAACATAATTCTAAAATCAATATACATTTTACAAACCCTCTCAAATATTATTATCTAATACTCTGCAAGAAAATATTTTCAGTACTCCAGATTCATTGTTTATTTACAGGCAGTCTTTATATATGTTACTATAGTAAGAAAAAAAATACTCATCTCTTTTGAATGTACAAATCCTATTCTTAGTCTTTTCTCAAACTTGATATAATTTGTGTGGGTGGTTTTGTTTTGTTTTTTGTCTGTTGTTGTTGTCATCATTGTTTTTTCATTTCTAGAGCAATGGTACTACCTGGAAACTCCGATTTCTATTTTTTTGAGGATAAAAAGAATACCTAATATTACCCCATCTTTTCTAGTTCCTATTGAAACTTTCCCTCTCCTTTACCCCTCCATCTGTTCACTACACCAGTAAGCATAGCTCAGTAGTAATTACGTTTATAAAATACAATGCATATGAATAATTCCATGAACCAAAAAGTAAATGAAAATGTCTATAAAGTTTAACATACATGAATTAAATACAATGTATATGAATTCTTATATGCGTACCAATAAAAAAGAATTAAAAGAAAATTTTTCTGAAAAAAAAACCCTAGCACAACAAACAAGAAATAGTCTTCATTATAACATTAATTTTCTGTTGTTTAAAATATCCTTTGCCTTTCTTAGCTAGTGAATTCTAAATATTTTTTTCCTCAGTATATCTTTGGAACTGAGCAGACTGCTAGCATGCTCAGTGGGTTAACATTGAAACTCTCTACAGAGCAGGTAACCGGATCTCTCTAATAGTAACTAGAGGTAAACATGTGCATAACCCTAGATTCTAGAGAAATTTGTCTAGTGGAAAAATTTAAATTGACATGCTTAGTTCTGCCCAAGCAAATGTCATAATTGTTAATTTAGCATTAAGAAATGAGAATATTGAATGGTATACACACATCCATATATATTTCTTATCACCAATTAACTGTGTATATTTAAAAGGATCGGTCAAACTTTCGATATTTCACAATAATTTAAGGAAGTGGTCATCAATTTATCACCTAGTGTAGACAGTATGAGATCAATGGAATCAGGTCTGCACTAACTGTACATGACGGAACAGTCCTCATAAACAACATCTATAGCCTAAAATCTGTTCTCATGGTAGCAGACATTCCCCCATGCTACTTGCACCTCTTCCTTTCACCAGTTCTAGCACTATCCATCCTTCTGGCTACTCCTGTTCTCTGCTACTTAGTCCACTAATTCTTTGCCATTGACACACAGAACTCTCAGACAATACCCACAAATATGAGGATTATTAGGGAAGTTAACAGGTTACAAGTCAAGTTGGAAATAATATCTTATTCTTCATATATGATCACTTCTCAAGTGTGCCCACAGACTTGATAGCTTAGAGCCTTGAAACTTTAGGCTACTGCTACAAAGTCCTTTTAATCCTGACAAGGGTAGCATCTACTCTTAGATTTTCAGCAAGTTTGTTCTGCAAAGGTCCTCAGCACCAGCGCTAGATCAGATATAAAGCATTCCCCTCCAAATGTGTCTCATGGTGGTCTCTGATTCCCCATTACGGCCACCTCCCTTGTTTAGATCCAAATCAGATTTAATTGGGAATTTCTGGCCAAGTGGATATGCACTGGACCCTTCCTTTCTCTCTTGTGGAATTCCCAGTTTCTACCATTGAGCCTGTTCACTTTAAACTCGACAGGACAACTAGAGAAACTAATCCCATCGTGAGCAATCTACAAATTTTATGCACGTTTCCACCCCAAAAATGTTACTCTCCTTATTCATATCATTCACATAATCCTACTCAGTCAGGAGGCACAAGTGAAAATCAATGGCCTGAGAGTCATTTTGAACAATCAACCCACTGTACCAAACCTTTCTAGATCTTATTAGGAATATCCAGATAGTCTAGCTTCATTGTGCCTGATCAGAGATATCAAAATAAATATTCTCTGTTTTACTAATACCACCTTTAATCAGTAAATACAGTACTTCGTGGAGTGTGAAGAACCATCTTTGGAAGTATTTGTTGTACTTTAAATATTTAGTTGATTGTGCTTATGCAAAACCTATCCTTGGACCAGGATGCAGGCCTCAGAAACAGAGCAGGGAAATGCAACATGGTTCAAAATCAGGAAGGGAGAGTGTCTAAGATGCATTTGTCTTTAGACCTTTTTAATTTATATGAAGAACAGATCATTCAGGAAGCAGGGCTTTCTGGGGAGGAATGTGGTATCAGTAATTGAGGAAGACATATCAACAACCTATGTTATGCAGATGACACCACCTTGCTTGCTGAAATTGAGGAGGACCTGAAGTGTTTGCTGTAGAAGGTTAAGGACTGTAGTCTTCAATATGGATTGAAACTTACCATCAAGAAGATAAAGATGCCTACCACTGGGCCAATTGGTACCACCATATTAGATGGAGAAGATATTGAGGTTGTTAACAGCTACAGCTTGCTCGGCTCCCCAATCAACACTCTTAACACCAGAAGTCAGGAATCAAAAGACAAATTACATTGGGTAAATCTACTGCCAGGTACCTCTCCAGAGTGAAAAGAATGATGGCAATCTGGGAACAAAGGTGCACCTAATCCATGCCATGGGCTTCACAATTACTTGTTAGTTGGACAATGACCAAGGATGACAGAAGAATAATTTATACCTTTAAACTGTGGTGCTGGAGAAGAGTCTTGAACATATCACGGACAGCCAAGAAAACAAATAGCTCTGTCTTGGAAAGGGTAAAACCAAGTTTCTCCTTGGAGGTTAGGATTTTGAAGCTCTATCTCACATACTTTGCGCACATGGCTAGAAGACTGGTCCTTGGAGAAGAACGTCATGCTTGGAAGGGTGTAGGGATGGCGCAGGAAGGGAAGACCTCAGATGAGATGCATTGATACAGCGACTGGGACAATAGCGGTTAGTATATCAGACTTGTTCAGTACAGGGCAGGGTTTAGAGTTGCTGTACCTAGAGTCTCTGTGGGCCACAGGTGATTCAATACTACATAACAGCAATGATTTGATGATACCTAACAAAAAGAGAGTTTTATGGTTAAGTTGTTCTACTATTTTTAAGACCTATGAATGGAATTTACCTTCCAACAACAGGCTACAATTTGATTTTTTTAAAATTTTTTTAGATGTTCTAATGGCATTTAGAGGATTGAGATTTTTTAATGGAGAGTAAAGGAGCTCTGGTGGCCTAGTAATAAGAAGCTGGGCTGCAATTTCAACATCTCACGGTTTGAATCCACCAGCTACTTCACGGGGGAAGAATGGGCAGAGTATTTACTGTCTCTGAAAACATGCTGGAGGGCCAGCTACGGATCCGTTCTGATTCAATGACACATAACACACATGCTACAGAAGATCAAAGACTAAACCCTTCAATATGCATTATGTCTCAATATTGAGAAGACAAAAGTCCTCACAACTAGACTAGTAGGCATTATCATGACACTTGGGGAAAAAAAGATTTCAATTGTCAATGGTTTTGTCTTTCTTGGATCCACAATCTTGTTACCAGCAATCAAGAAATCAAGACATATATTGCATTTGGAAAACCCTCTGTCATGGATCTCTGAAAAGGAGCAATGATGACAAGTTCTAAGTTGTTCCTGCTTCCAGCTATGATGTTATCCATCATTTCATAGGCATCTGAGAGCTGGACAATGAGTAAAACTGACAGAAGAAAACAATGCATATGAACTTTATGAACTTGGTATATAAACTAATATAAAATATTTTTAAATGACAGAAGAAGAGCTGATACCTTTGAGTTTTACTGTGGAGGAAGAATACTGGATGATCCATGAACTGTGAAGAGAACAAAGGAAAGTTTTGGACAAAGTGCAACTAGAGTGCTTCTTTGAGGCAAGGATGGCAAAGCTTTGTCTTGCTTTCTTTGAGCTTGTTGCTAAGAGGGACAAGTTATTAGAAGAGGTAATCATCCTTGGAAAAGTGAACCTTCAGCAAAAGGGAGCAAGAGTCTCAATGAGAAAGACTGACACAGTATCTATAGCAATGGACTCAAGTATGTCAGAGATGATGAAGATAGCAAAGAATCTTAACAAGTTCAAAGCCATTGTTTTAGGGTCACTATGAGTTGTATTCAACACAAAAATACATGACAATAACCATAATGGACACGAAAAGCCTCAACAAGATGTAACAAGGAGTTCAAATAAATTCAAAGATGATGACGATGGTGCAATTTTGGATAAAGATCATAGAATTGCTTTGAGTCACAGTTGACTCAACAGCACATGACACCAACAATAGCAATGGACATCTTAAAGAAAATATGGAAAAGTAATTTTGACTATGATTGTTAAAAGAGATAAATCTTTAACTCAACTCTATATTTCTTGTTGTCATAGTATCCAGAGGAGTAAGTTCTTCATCAAAAGAATCACATAGAATAAAAATACATAATGGTTGCATTCAACCTAATGCGTTTTTTCTGTTCAATAATATTTTAAAAGTAAAACTGATAGGGCCTGTAGAACATCTATTTGTCTCTTTCTGATCAGCCTTCCATATTTGGGCATGATTGCATTACTTCATGTGTGAAACTTAAGAAGGCAACTTTAGAATAATAGACTGTTGACATTCAGTATGCATGTCTGAGAATCTCACATCTTTAAATATGGAATCATAGCATACTCAATAATCTTATAATGCGAGAAGAAGTGCATGCAGTCACACTGTGAATCACCACAAACACTGCCTTCAGATGCAGATTCTGAACTCATTACTCCTTTATGGGTAAGGATTTTCTCTCCACTGCAGTTCCTCAATTTCATACTTCAGTAGAATGACAAATTACTACATGATCCCTTAGGCTCACTTGTGACTAGTCAAATGCATAAATATTAAATTTATAGATGGTGAGGGGCTACAGTACCAACTATTTGCAAAATCGATAATACTTTAGATTTGATTCATTCTTGCTTCCTGTCCATTTCCCAATCAGGTAGTGATCATTCAGCTATAACTCATTTTGTTATAAAAAGCATCTCTCCATTTTTAAAGCATGAGTCATTCTCACACTCTTAAATAAAATCCTGTGCATTTGTTTACAAAGGCCAGAGATTCTAGACTGCATGATTTATGCACAAGAAAACATAATGGAATTTAGGAACCTTGACCAGCAATGAAATCATCAGATTGAAAGTGACTTTCAAAGGAGATACTCCCCAGTGTCCACTCCATCTAATATTTATCTTTTGTTGTGGTTTTGTTTTTAATGAAAAGAACTTTATATTAATCACCATTATATAAAATGCATATTTCTCTGATACGCTACATTAAAGCAAATTATTTTTTTGGAGGTAAAAAGAAATTCAATAAAAACTTCCTAAGGAACACATATTTGAATAATCAGATAATTCAAGTTTATATGTCATCAGTGAAAGCATTAGCCACTAATTCTTTGTTATTTATTATAAACTCTTAAAATCCTAAATACAATTTTTCTACTTTTCTCCATGTGATTGTCCTATATAGGATTCTTGTTGTTGTTGTCATTGTTGATTGCCTTCAAGTCAAGCATGACTCATAGCAATCCTATGAACAGAAGGCTTGAAGCCTTTCTATAACTTTCGACATTTGTCAAAGTTCATAGAATTTCCAGAGGCATGTTGTTTAGGAAGTGGATGCCACTGTAGTTAAAATATATAAAATTAAGCTGTAGTATCATGTGTATTGTCTTACTTGGAAGGATAATAAGATTCTAAATACATACCTGTCAAATATTAAGTGCAGTTGAGGGGACAAACTCATTTCAAGATCACACAAATAGAAATAGATGATCTATGCATCTTGGTAAATAGTTGTGTATAAACAACCAATTCAAATAAACTAGAATATCTAAAGCAACAATTTCTTTGAGCAAATTTGACCAAATTTAACCTTGCACAGATTTCCTAACTTCAAACTCTGAATTGTGAACAGCTTGGCATAAAGTCAATGAAAGCACAGCCTTTCTGTTGGGATACCCGTTGCCAAAGAGATGTAACCCCAGTGGTTGACAGCACTGCAGAAGATGAAGAGTACAAGAAGTTATGACAGGATATCTATTTCATTGATGTTGGAAAACAAAACTTTAAATGTAAAGCTGATGTGGGATATAATTCTAAAAAGAAAATTAAAGTACTTAGCAAAAAGTGTTTCCTAGAGAAAAAAGGATTACAGACAATGACCCTGGATTTATTACATGGGAATTACCGATGAATTGACACACTGATTTTAGCAATGGACTCTAGTGTGTTAGAGATTATAAGGACAGCACAAGATAGGGCAAAGTCCAGGTTGGCAGTTCATAGGGTTCTTATGAGTCATAGTCAGTGAAATGGTACCTAACAAAAACCAGGAAGAACACAGATGGGCTTCAGAATATCTAGAAACCAAAAAGAATGGTATGTAAAATTATGTGCAAAAAATACAAGAGCAATTTGAGACGGAAAGAGCGCAGTAGAAGCATAAACTATCAGGGGCAATAACTTTGTAAATTATGATCTAACTTAGGAGAGACTTGAGAGCATTATGCTGAATGAACTAACTCAGTCCCACAAGGATAAATATTGTATAAAACTATTATTGTAGAATGAGTATAAGGATTCAGGAGGGGTGGGAGAGGCTGGAAGCAGAGGGATGTGGATGTGCAGGGGGAAGAGGACATTAGTCATTGGGTTGTACAATTTGATGGGGAGGGTAAGGGAAATTGAAAGAATTTATTCAACTATGTATTAGAATTTTGTAAATAAATTAGTAAAAAAGAAAGTATATTAAAAATGTGTTGCATTAGTAAATGCATCCATAATATAAAAATGTTGTATTGCTGTGTACCATTAAGTCAGAACCAACCAATCGCTAATCCTTCAGTGCATTTTGAGAGGCAGTTAATCCCATGGGATTAGATTACTCATCCTTCTCTTGTGAAGTAGCTGGTGACTTTGATGCCTTTGGGACTGCAGTGCAGTTTCTTGCTACTGGGCCAACAGAGCTCCCTATAATCTAAAACAGACATACTAAAAAAATTCCCTGCACAGTTCAGACAGGCAGAAGAACAATATGAATACACAAGTAGGATTCAATCTCCAAGGACTTAAATACAAGTGGGTAAAAATATTCACCTTATGTAAGTTAGGCTGGTTATTATTTTTAATCACTCATGCATATTTAAGTGCATCAGTGTTCCTGGATTACTTCTTTACAGAATAAGGTATAAGTAGTCTCTGTGCCACACTCAACTTCCAATCAATATATGATAGGTTCTGTCTCACTGGGAAGAGCCTCAAAAGAAAATTCTGATGATCTAATTCTGAAAAGTGGCAATGTTAAACCGTATGGAACAATTCCATTCTGAACAAAGGCACTGAGTATGGGCTGGAAAGGATTCGACATCAACTGGAAAGAATGGTGAAGATGACTGGAAGTCGTTATGATTGAAGACACTCTTAAAACAAACAGTTCTTTACTGCACAGCACCTGCCTCATGGCACAAGCATGCCTGTGCCCTAGATGACCAGACCGGCCCAACCACATGGACACCAGACGGTCCTGCTGCACGGAGAGTAGACATGCCCACTGTCACCCTGTTGTCCTGTGCTAGGAGCATCAATACAACTGGGCTTTTTGTTTTTGTTGCTGTTTTTTCCTCTGTTTATATTTTGTCTTTATTCTGTTTGAACATTAGAAAATTAAATTCTGATTTGAGTTACCAAAAGAATGAATTCCCAATTATTTTTTTTAGTACAGAGGATCACTTTTAATATATAATAAAATGAAAAATCAAACATAACTGTCAGTCAATTCCAATCCAATCGTTAAAGAGTAGGATTTTATGGCTGCATTTGCAATTTTTTTAAAATACGTATGATTTTTTTTTAAATTGAGATTTTAATGAAAGTTTAGGTATTGAGCTGGTGTCCAAAGGCAAACAGTTCAAATCCATGGAACCAAGATGGACAATCTACTCTCTTATGATTTACAGCCTGTGAAAATGTGCTCAAGTTGGTCTCAACACAAGCACACACAACATGCAATACTGGATTGCTATGGGTCAGAGTCGACTGACTGCAACAATTTTGGCCTTTGTTGGTACGTTTTGTTTGTATGGGTTTTTTTTTTTTAACTGAAGCCGGCTAAATGTCCCTGTTGAGATGTTGTGCTGCTTAATCTCCTAGGTTGTATTTGGTATAGAAGAAGGTCAACAATACTAAGGAAGACCTTCATTAAACTTGTTTGGCAAAGGAACTATAACAATGGACTTGATAATGGTATTAATAGGACAATTTTCATTCTGATGTATATATATTTATATTATATTATATTGTATTATATTATAT
>NW_006399848.1:10586937-10591753 GCF_000299155.1 Elephantulus edwardii | reverse complement strand
TCAACAACAACTATATTTATAAATACAAATAAATAAATATATCTAGAAATAGATAGAGATTTCCAGGAATAGCAGTCAACTGATAGCAACTACCTATCAATTTCTTTTCCTAAAATAGAAATCTAAGTTAGTACAAGTTATTTGAATTGGAAAATGATGTTCTAAGATGCTGCACTGTAATCCCTAAGGCACACAGTTTGAATTTGCCAGCTGCTCTCTGGGAGGGGGATGGGAAATCCACTGTGTTTTGGTAACAGCCTCTGAAAACTCCCTGGAAGGTCAGCTAGAGGATGGTTCCAATTTGATGGTACTCCACAACAACAGCATGATTTAAATATTCATTAGCATCACAGCTACAAGTGATCTAGTTCCTTACATTTTATAGGGCAAAGGTGGAGTACAGAATTAGGAGAGGAACTCTGGTGGCCTAATGGTAAGGAGTTGCACCACCAACCCAAAGACACAAGGTTCAAATCCACCAGCTGCATCGTGGGAGGATTGTTATAAGCAATCTCCCCTCAGTGCTTTCCAGTCTCTCAAAATCACACTGCATGGTCACATGTCAAGGACTATGAGTCAACTTCAACTCAATAATACACACCAACATACTGCACAGGGGAAAGAGTCTCAGTATTCGAGTTTAAAGCTAACCAAAAGGTTTACTCTGGAGGCGAAGATGCTGCAGAAGGCTTCTGTAATTATTTAACTTTGAATGCTCATGTGGTGTTTCTTCTTTGTACTATTGAGTCATTTTGAGTTAGAATCAACACCAGGGCGATGGATTTTTTTTAGAGAGAAGGGTTAATCATATAGAAAGTTGCTATTAAGGAGAGATGTACAAAATTATGGTCATTTTGCTTGTATTTTTGACTACATTTTGTAATACTCAGCATTAATTAATAATCTAGTTATATACCTTCTTTGTTTTGGAATGTCCTACTCTCCAATGTTAATATTTGGAAAAACAGGTGTGAAACAGTTCTGGTACTCTTTAAGAAGAATTGAGATAAAATTACAATCATATATCAAACACCTTCCCAGAGAGAAATAAATGTGTTCAGAAAATCACTTCCTATTTTCTGGGGAATGCAATCAGGGAAATCACTACTTTATTTCCTGGAAAGCTTAACAAAATCCTTCTGAAATAGATACTGATAATTGGGGTCAAGCACTCTAACCTAAGTGATTGATTTTGTTTATTTGTAATAGAAAGGAAAGATTTAAAACTATGAATAAGCAGATAAAAATATACAACTCTTTATAAGAGTAGTATGTGTTTTAACTCATAACTTAGGAGGTAGAATGCAAATTGACATTTTCATATATTGAGGAATTTTTAATTACTGTCAAGTGATCTCAAAACAACAAAGAACTCTATAACAAAATGAAATGGTACCTGACTTATGCTGTAATCATTGGTGTTCTTGTATTCAATATTGTGGTTATTTGCTATATAGAAGTACTTTTAATACCTTGTATTAGTTTCTTTCTATATGTCAGTTTCTGAGTGTGAGTAATATATATTTAGCTATTTCGTTTTTCAGACAGCCATTGCTATTTTGTAGGATTTTGAAGGTCCTATTTTATTCTGTTATACAAATGAATTCTTTTTACTTTCACCAGCATTACTTTAATATATATATTAGAAGCAGGGGGTGAATTAACATATGTCAGGTTAAGGACAGACTTTGCTTGTATTCAAATGAAATTGATATCTTTAAATTGTGAACTTGGTGAAGAATATAGAATATTCCATGAACTGCAAATAAAGAACAAGTAAATCTATCTTGGAAGAAGTTCGGCCAGTGTACTCCCCAGAGGCAATAATGGTGAGATTTCCTTTCACATACTTCGGATATTTTGTCTTACTTGGAGAAGTATAAGGTCAGCAGAGGCAAGGAAGATACTTAAATGCATTGAAATAATTATTGCAACAGTTAGGCATAAGTGTGACACAGAATAAGAGAAAAGTGCTGGATCTGGCAAGATTACAGTCTGTCATAGACAGAATTACTATTAGCTAAGCTTACTCTGGACATGTTGTGAGGAGAGACCGGTCCTTAGAGAGGGACATCATGCTTGGGAGGGTGGAGGGACGGCGCAGGAGGGGAAGGCCCTCTATGAGGTGGATTGATTCAGTGACTGGGATAATTGGGATGGGAGTGTCAGAGACAGTGCGATTGGCACAGGACAGAGCAGAGTTTAGGGCTGTTGTACACAGGGTCGCTATGAGTTGCAGGCGACTCGATGGCACATAACAACAACAACAATAACAAGCTTCATTTGATAGCACCTAACAGCGTAACAATGTGTTTGCTACTATTTGTCAATACATATTTATATTCCATCATAATTTTCCTTTAATTTCTAGAACTCATTTGACTCTGATAGAAAATCTTTAGCCCTTATTTGATGTTGCTATGCAGATGAGCAGGACTATCTGAACGGGATACGCTGGTTTATCCATAGGGGACTTGCCCATCCACCATTCCACAAGGGGATTGGCCAGTCTCAACAATATACGAGGAAACTGGCTAATCTTGCCAATAAGTTGAACAGCCCTTGTTGTTGTTGTTATGTGCCGTCGAGTCGCTTGCGACTTAAAGCGACCCTGTGTACAAGAGATCTAAACACTCTTCTATCCTGTGCCAACCTAGCCATCTCAAACGCACTTATTCTCACTGCTCCAGTCACAGAATCGATCCATCTCATCGAGGGTCTTCCTCTCCTTCGCCGCCCCTCCACTCTGCCAAACATGATGTCCCTCTCCAAGGACCAGTCCCTCCTTGCAACACGCCCAAAGTCTGTCAGATGAAGCTTCAGAATCCTTGACTCCAAAGAGCCTTCCGGCTTTCACCCTCTCCAGGACAACCCTGTTTGTTCTCCTAGCCGTCCATGGTATATTCAACACTCTTCTCCAGCACCACAGCTCAAAGGCATCAATTCTCTATCAACCCTACTCACTGTTCAATTCTCTGATACATAGCATGTAATTGCGAAGACTATAGCCCAGGTCAGGTGCACCTTAATCTCCAGCCTGACGTCGTTGCTCTTCAGTACTCCTGAGAGGTCCCTCACAGCCGACTTTCCCCAATGCAATTTGTCTCTTGATTTCCTGGCTGCTGTAACCAAGAGTGTTGGTAGTGGTGCCAAGTAAACTAAAACTATTAACTATCTCAATCTCTTCACCATCCATACTGATGCTGCCAATTGGCTCAGTGGTGAGAAACTTTGTTATGTGTTATGCAGATGACACAACCCTGCTTGCTGAAACTGAGAAGGACCTGAAGCACTTGCTGTAGAAGATCAAGGACTACAACCTCCTATATGGACTGAAGCTCAACTGAACAGCTCTAGCTAGAGAAAATAGATTTTTTTTCTCAGCCAGAGAAGAAAGTGAAATATAGTATATTCAGCCCAGTGAAATGGAAGACATGCTTTAGGATGGTAACAGCAACCATGGTTGAACTGTAGAATTCACGAGAGAAGAGACAAGACCTTGAGAGGCACAATTTCTTACTACAAGGCCACCAGCATGGTTCTTGCATATCAACACGGCTAATATAATAAAAATTTAATGTTTAACAATCATACCTACATATTGAAAAAACTTTGATAGTTTGTGTTTAAATTCTATGGTTAACAATGTGTTAGACTATTTTTAATGTACTTTTATCAGATGTAATTATTGAAGAAAATTGTCACATTTGAGCTAGAATGGATCTAATTTTGGAATTGTTTTAAACCTCACATCCTACTAATATTATTCATGCTTTAAGTGTAAATAATTTCAAAAATAATATAACTAGTTGAAATAAATGATAGATGTTTTAAGTAGGAAATGAACTATTCTTCATTTTCCTTTGCCTTATTCACAGAATTAATTTGAAGACATGAATCAAATGGGTAAAAGAATTTTAATATATTTAAATCCATATACCAATATCTTTGTCTTAAATAATTAAAAAGAATGCAAGTTGACATAAAGTCTTAGTTTAATTTTATTTCACAGAGATGATGAAATTAAGAGAAGATTGAATTCTTTCCAAGTCTCTAAAAGTTCATTTATCACTAAGATAAGAGTTTTCTCATGAGGTAACTTATTATATATTTTTAAAAATTGAGTTTAATTCATGTCCATTGTGTTTTGTGCAATATTTCATGTATATTGTGTTTTATATAATTATTGATTTATGATTTTATAAGTAAACCAGTGTAAATATTTAAATTTTAAAAAATGTCTTGATAGTATGGTAAGAGAAGGGACAGTGATGTATTATAAACTAGAGAAATTATCCTTAGACATAAATTGGTACCAGTAGCCGAGGGTTGTAAATAGGAAATCTTTCTCCTCCTCTTGTTCCATCAACAGACTAAACAATGAACTTTTTAATTCTTTTTAAATAGTTGAATCATCATCTCTATCACTTTCTTGAAATAGGATCACATAAACCTCCTCTTTGCCATGTTATTGTTGTTGCTGCTAGATGCCAGTAAGTCAACAAAGGCTCATAGTGAAATCATGAACAATATATCTAAAACTTTCCATGTGCTGTGCCATTCTCATGGTCTCTGTCACGCTCAAGCCCACTGGGTCATTTACTGTTTCAGTCTTCTTTTTCTTTAATTAATTTTAATGAACATTTACAGAGATTTTGGGTTTCCATTCATTAATTGTTGCACTATTTTCTCTACCCTCCTCCCCAGTTCGTTCCTCTTTTCCCCCCTTGAATGTCTGTTTTAATTGTCCCATTGCCACAGTGTTGTCAAAGCCAGTTCTGATTAATCTCCTTTGTCAGTGTGTCCTTTGCCATTC
>NW_006399848.1:10585384-10586837 GCF_000299155.1 Elephantulus edwardii | reverse complement strand
TTCCCTATCACTCCTCCCTGAGAGAGACTTCACCCTGAGTCATAAGGAAAAGGGGATGGCGTATTCTCTTAGCTACTTCCTGCTGAAAAGGGACGCTGTGTGTTTCAGGGTGAAGATCTTCTCTCACTACTCTAAAGGGCCCCTTTGGCAGTAGGAAACACATAGACTATTGTTGAGATTGATTTTGGAATTTAGATTCTCTTGTTTCAATCTTCTTGTTGAGTGTCTTCCTCTCTTTCACTCACTATCTTTTTTTGGCATCCTGTCTCAAGGTTTGGTTCCTCCTGAAAGTATGCTGAAAGTAAATAAAATTTCACCAGTATTGTCTCTGAGGATCACTCTGGTTGCGCTTCCCTCAATATAGTTGGCACATATATGTTGACCAATGTCTTCTTGATGTACTTACTGTGCCTTTAATCAGTGTATAATGTCCTACCTTATATTTTATGGAGGTTTTCATTCCAAAGTCTATTTTATCAGAGATTTGTATTGCCACTCCTGCTTTACTTGGATGCCATTTGCTTGTTTTTTTTTTCTTTTAGCCTTTGATTTTTCAGTGATTTTCTTCATTCCTTAGATGTATCTCTTGTAGACAACATGTTGATGACCTTTTTTAAAAAGTCAATTTTGTGACTGTTTATTTCTTGATTGGTGCATTTAAGTCCTTTCACATTAATTGACAGGTCAGGTCTTTTCATTGCTATTTTGTCATTATTTACAGGTCAGATTTTGTCATTGCCACTTGGCTGTTTCTTTTGTTGTTGCTTCTTGTTAGTATGGTCTATCCAACTATCCTTTGTGTTCTCTGTGTGGAAGTGTGGAAGACTTCCCCTAAGAGTTCTTGTAGATTTTGTCTTGTTTTCACAAATTCAATAAGTGCTTCCTTTTCTGAAAGGATGTGATTTCGCCTTCATAATAAATGGATAGCTTTGCTAAGTACATGATCTTTGGTTGGCAATTGTTTTCTTTCAACTTCGTGTCTGTGTGTGTGTGTGTGTGTATATATATATATATATATAATCATATTATTGTCTTCTTGCTCACATAGTTTCTGCTGGAAAATGAAACTTAATCTTATTACTTTTCCTTCATAGGTGACTGTTCTTCTCATGAAGCTTTTTGTAATCTGTCCTTTTATGTTGGAGAATTTGACTATGATATGTCTTGATTTTTTTTTCTTTTTCTGTTGAGTCTATTTGGTGATGACTGAGCTTCTTCAATATGAATTTCCATGTTCTTCATAATATCTGGCAAGTTTTTTTCTAGTATCTCTTTCATAATTTTGTCAGCAATTTTCCTGTCCCTCTCATATTGTGGAATACCTGCTATTATGTATGTGGTTCTTTTTAATATGATCCCACATGATTCTAATATTTTTCTCATTTATGTCTCAGCTCTGATTTTTCCTCTAGAGAACTGAATAGGAATAAGGATGACAGAAAAAGAATTGATG
>NW_006399848.1:10569532-10584574 GCF_000299155.1 Elephantulus edwardii | reverse complement strand
CTTCCATTGTTTCTTTTATCATTTGCATTTTCTTTCATAGCTGTTCGATATATCAACATATATCATCTGCCTTCTTGACTCTGGGCTGTTCATTCATTGGGTCTGCAGTATTTCAACATTCTCTGTTTTGTTGTGTGGAGGCTTAATTTGTTTCCTCAGAGTGTTTGAATCTGCCTCCTACTGATTTCTTGACATTATGTGCACTTTTTCTTCACAAGTATTAAGCTGTTTCTATTGTGTCTGCATACGTTTTTGGTAATTCTTATCTTTATGACATTATTGATTAGTTGCCAGGTTAAAATGGTAAATCTCTGGGGTGAACCACTCACTCGACTCAGAATCCTCTGTGGGAAAATTTGTCTTTCCCAGCTTCCTTCAGGTTCTCTCTGTTCTGCACAGCCCTCCAGGAATCGTACCTTAATGTAGTCTCCGAGTGGTGTGATGCAAGGTATCCATGTGGGCTGTTTTTTGTCTAGGTGGTTCCAAGTCAGTTCTCTTTTTTTTTTTTTTTGCATCTCAATGTTCCAGTTGAGAAATCTGAGAAAATCTTACCCCTGTTTATGGTTCCCAAGCTCTGCTGTCCTGTTTGGCCCCTGGGATGGCCCCATAGCTGCAGAGTGGAGGGACGTATCTTTAGGGACATTTTAATCCCTTCTCTCCACAAACACACCAAGGGGCTTGCTCAGAGCAGGGTGTGTCTCACCTCCTGTGATTTCTCTCCTGAAGCTTAATGTCATCCCTTATCTCTAGGGTGGTGCAAGATCAGGACCACCAACTTATGTGGTTTGTACAAAAGTGGGTCTCCCACACTCACCATGTTGAGTGAGAATAGCTAATAGCTGACCCTCCTATAGATTTTCAAAGACTTTAAGACACAGGGAAGGATATTGCCCATCTTTTTCCAGAGGAACTTTTGCTTTATTAAAACCATCTGAGAAGGGCCACCTTTTGATTACCAATACAACACCCTATGAGCTACTGCAACAGAACTCCCTAATACATATTAGTCATTTTATAATTGTTCTTAAATGACAGAATCATGTTCCTTTCTAATATCAAATTCCATTATTGGTTTCAGCTTGTGTCTGTTTTAAATTGCCACTTACACGGAAGATGCGTTTACAATATCCTAGAGAAAAAGAAGTTAAATCTATTTGAGGAGGTCTCAGGGAATTATTGACATTCCTACAGCTTAATATTTATTCATGAATCTTCATGGAAGCCCTGACTCATTTGATTAAATTCTAGGAATATTGAAACATTCATATTTAAAGAAGATTGCACAATATCATCCAAATGTTTAATATAATATATATTATGAGTTGTTGGCTGCTATTTTTTTAAAGTTTGAAAAACTGCAGTAAATAATCACATTTTTTATCACAAGTTTTCAAAAATAGAAAAAGTTTACATTAAAATAAATTGCAAGTAAAAGAAGAGAAAAATAAAATAATGCCTGCAGAATAGAGTGATAAAAACTGGTCATTTTTACTTTTTAACTTTTTAGTGAGAACCCCAGCCTTAAGGTAGGATGAAATGATGCAATGGGACACTGTCTAAAGCATCACATCCTTTTCTAAAGGTGTTGTAACCCATTACTTGTCATTTTGAGAAATAAAATTGCATAGTTTTTGAGAAGGTTTTATACATATAACACTTATGTTCTAAGATATATATATTATTTTAAATATATCAATGAAAGTAACATTAGATAAGGTCTTATTACTAAATTGATACTTACGGGGAAATGTTATAGAAAATGAAAATATTTTCAAGTTAGTTGTTAGCTGCCTGCCATCAAGTTGAGTAAGACTCTTAGTGACTTATGAACAACAGAGTTGAACCTGGGCCATCCCATCATCTGCAACACACTTAAACCCTTTGCTGCAGTGTTGTCTTTCTTTCACTGACACCATGCTTCCAAGTACAATGTCCCTTTTCAAGGGAAAACCTTGTCTAACAACATGCTCAAAATATGTGTGATAAAGATTTGCCTTTCTTGCCTGTAAGAAGCGTTATGATTGCACTTTTCCCAAGATATGTCTGTTTTTGTTTTGTCTTATTTGGGCTGTTTGTTTTTATATTTTTTTTGTTTTGTTATTTTTCAGTCCATAGGCTATCCAGTGCTTTTATTCAACCCCATAGTTCAAAGGCATTAACTCTTCTGTCATCCTTATTCATTGTTCAGCTCTCAGATGCATAACAAGTGATTGAAAAGGCCATGGCCTGAATCAAGAGCATCTTAGTTTTTATCATGACATCATTGCTCCTTAGTAAGTTGAAGAGATTTCTGACAGAGAATTTGAGCAATGCACTATGTGTCCTAATCTCCTCACTGCTGGTACCAAGGGTGTGAATCTAAGTAAGATGAAAGATTGACAACTTTAATCTTTGTTTCATATATCATAATGTTTATCAGTCCAGCAGGGAGGACTTTTTTCTTGATATTGAAATACAACCCATATTAAAGGTGTGTCAGAATCAAAGATACTGGCTCAGGACAGGGCAGGCTTCAGAGCTATTGTACAAAGGGTGGTTTTGAGTCACAGGTGACTCAGTGACACACAACAGCAACATTCTTTGATTTCTGTAGCAAGTCTTTCAAGTCCTCTTCACTTCCTGCAAACAAGATTGAGTAGTCTGCATAACTCAGGTATATTGATGAGTTTTCCTCAGATCCTGATCCTACATTCTTCTTCCAAAAGTGAGCTTGTGGAATGATATGTTCATTATACACATTGAATAGGTATGGAGAGAAGATACAACTCAAATGCACACCTCTTCTGCTTTTAAACCACATAGGGTTAACTTGTTCTATTTGGACACCGTCTTGGTCTAAGCATATGTTTCTCATGAATACAGTTACGCGTTCTGGGACTCCTGCTCTTCTTAATGTTACCCAGAGTTTGTTATGATCCACTCAGTCAAATGTCTTCACATGGTCGATAAAACAGAAATACGCATTTCTCTACTTTCAGTCAGGATCCATCTGACATCAGTAGTGATATTCCTCTAGTCACAGTCTTTACTAAACCCAGTTTGAACTTCTGGAAATTCTCAATCACTATACTGTTCTTTGAGCTGTGGTGTTGGAGAAGAGTATTGAGGGTACCATGGACTGCTAGGAAAGCAATCAGATTCACCCTAAAGAGGGTTAAACCGGGATGCTCCTTGAAGGCAAGGATTCTGGGGCTTCATCTGACATACTTTGGACATGTTGCCAGGAGGGACCGGTCCTTGGAGAGGGACATCATGCTTGGGAGGGTGGAGGGACAGCGCAGGAGGGGAAGGCCCTCCATGAGGTGGATTGATTCAGTGTCTGGGGTAATCAGGATGCGTGTGTTGGAGACAGTGTGACTGGCACAGGACAGAGCAGAGTTTAGCACTGTTGTACATAGGGTTGCTACAAGTCTCAAGCAACTTGATGGCACATAACAACAACATCAACATACTGTTCTGTTTTCGAATGGTGTTCAGTAAAAATTTTCTTTGGTAATACACTAATTCTATTGTTTTCAAGTTCCACATTCTGCTGTATCACCTTCTTAGGAATGGGGACAAATATAGATCTCATATACTCAGTAGATCAGGAAACTTTCCTCCAAACTTTCCAGCACAGACTAGTTAGAATGTCCAGGGCTGTTAATTGTAACAGGTCGGTTAATATCCCATGGAGACCAGGGATCTTACTTTTTGCCAAATTACTTCAGTGGAACTTGAATTTCTTCTTTATCATTGGTTCTATTCATATGCTACTTTCTGAAATTTTTCAATGTCAATCAGTTCTTTTGGGTACAGTAATTCTTTGTATTCCATCCATCTTCACTTGAGGCTTCTGGCATTTTTCCCATACAATTTCTCAGTATTGCAATTTACAGCTTAAATTTCTTTTTCAATTCTTTGAATGTTAGAAATGGTTTTCTCTTTATTCTTCAACTTCAACTCTTGGTGTGCACTTTGTCTTCTCAAGCTGCCCTTTGAAATAATCTATTACTCCTTCCATTACAGCATATATCCCATTTGTTTTGACTTCTTGATGTTGTAGTGAGATTTTCAGAGTCTCATCTTGGTCTTTTCCCCCTTGTCTTTGCTCTCCGTTTGGATGATATTGTCTATATCATCCCATAGCTCATTTGCTCTTCCATAATTAGTCTTCAGTAACTCAAACCTATACAGGAGATTATTTTTAAATGCAGGTGGGAAAGACTAAAATTAATTCCTGTGGACTAGTTATCACTTTCTTTGCCTTCAATTTAAACTTGCACATAAGCTTTAGATAGTCTGTTCCTCTGTCAGCACCTGGCCTAGCTTTGACTGCTGGTACCAATTTACTTCAACAATTCTTTCCACAGATGGAGTAAATCTATTTATCTACAGTCTATGAGGTGAAATCAATGTGTAAATTAACTTTTTTGTGTTATGTTAAAAAAATATATTTTCAATGACTAAACCTTTGAATGTGTAAAATTCAATCACATAATTCTGAGCCTCCTTCCTGTCACCAAGACTATACTTTCCAAATACCATTCCATCTTCATCTTCACTTAAAAGAGAATGTCTGTTCTCAATCTCCAGTCTCTACTATTGAGATCAATGTCTTTGCTTAAGAGGTGGCAGTCTCGGCCCTCAATTCCTGTTCTCCACAATCAAAGCTGATGTCTGATTAAGAAGTTAGAGTCTCCACTTTTAATCTCCAGTCTATCAGATGAGATTCAGGTGTAAAGCTGTTGTTTGTATTTTTAATAAAAATATTTGTAATGAATAAACCATTGAAAGTAAAAAATTCAATCATTTTGTATTCAGCCTCATTTCTGTCACCAAGACAATACTTTCTGACTGCCATTCCTTCTTCCTCAGTGCCAGCCTTTGCATTCCAGTCACTGGTAATTATTAATGCACCTTGATTACATGTTTTGTCAATTTCAAACTGCAACAGTTCACATAAATCTTTACTTTCCTCCTCTTTGGCTGTCATTAGTGCATTTATTTGAGTAATAGTCCTAGTATGAGAACTTCATTTTTGTGTATGGATAGTATCCTGTCACATTGTACATTAAAGATAGATCTTGAAATTATCTTTTTTTAACTGTGACTGCAACATCATTCTTCTTCAGTTTCTCATTCCTGGTATAATACAAGCCCCTGCCCACACTAAAAATCTGCCTAAATACAAGGCTTCTGGAGCATAAGCCATATGTGGAGACCACCCAGCTTCATAAATACCACCCAACCACATGGACATTGCCCTACTGTGTGGACACTGCCCACCATCCTTGCAACAGGAACATCAATATAACAGGAGATTGGAGAGGACATGGAAGGACAAAGGTGGTGGGAGGCCTGAGCCATCAAGTCAGAGTAGGTTGGGGGCAGAGCCTGGGACGTGCAGGAGCGGCGGAGCTGGAAATGGTCTGAAGGGGAGGGTCCCTGGGACCAACACCTGTGTTACCTGCACACTCTTGTCATCTCTTTTGGAGAAAATGTTTCTCAGTGAAATATTGCTCTAAAGCTGAGCACGTAAATTAAGACAGCCTAGGGAAACGGATTGGCCATTCACTTCCAAAGTAATAGTCCTTCAAAAACACTTAGACTAGCAGATATGGCACTGGAGGTTGAGCCTGTGCAATGGAAATCACAAAGGAGGAGGGAGAGTTAGTTGCAAACAGACTCTAGTGATTGGAACATAGAATGTGAGAAGTATGAATGTAGGAAGATTGTAGATTTTTAAGGAAGAAATGGAATATATAAATATTAACATACTAGACATTGGTGAAATAGAGTGGATTGGCATGGGACATATTGAATCAGACAATCATATAATCTATACTGAAAATGAAAAAGTGAGGAAAAAAATGGGGTCACATTCATAGTTAAAAAGATCATTTCTAGATCCATCATGAAACAGAATGGTGTGAGTGACAGGATAATATCCATACACATACAAGGAAGACCTATTACTATCACTATCATTCAAATTTATGTACCAACAACCAGTGCCAAAGAGGAGGATAGATGACTTCTACCAACTATTGCAATTAAAAATCAAACACACAAGCAAGATGCATTAGTCATAATGGGTTACTGGAAGGATCGTAACTGGAAAATATGGACTTGGTGACAGAAATGAGACTGGAAACAGCACATTAGAATTCTCTACAACCACTGATTTATTCATTGCAAATACCTTTTACAAGAAACACAAATGGTGACTATACAAATGGATGTCACCTAAACAGGACTCAGATTGGTTAAAAAGGTGGAAAAATTATTGGAGAAGCTCAATATCAGCTGTGAAAACTAGGCCAGGTGCTGATTGTGGATCTGGCAATCAACTACTTATATGCTTTTTCAAACTGAAGCTAACGTAAAATTAAATCCACAAGAACCAAAGTTTGACCTTGCCATCTCAGAAACAGGGTTGAGGCCTTCAATACTAAAGAGAGAAGACTAGATGAGCTGTGGGAGGATATCAAGAATGCAAAAAAAAAAAAATCATTACAACTATGGAGGAAGACAAAAAACCAAAACAGATGTCAGATGAGACTCTGAGTATTGCATAGAGCGCTGAGAAGTCAAAGCAAAGGGGGGGGGAATCAAGATGTTAAAGGACTTGAACAGAAAAATTCAAAGGACAGCTTAGGAAGAGAAAGCAAAGTATTATAATGAAACAAACAAAGAGCTAGAGTTGAAAAATCACAAGGGGCTTACTCACCCTCTGGCCTGAAGGCAGGTGGCCACAGGGCATGGAGCCTGTGTCGCCTGCAGCCATGGGAATCAATTATCAAAATTGATTCCAGAAGAGACAACCTAAAAGATCAGCAACAATGGAAAAAATTGGGAAACTTAACAGAAATATACCATCCCACAAATACCAGGTCCTGATGGTGTTACAGGTTAAAATACTTCATAAGGAAGAAAAATCTTAAGCAACGTGATGGATTCAGAAGCTCCTGGCCACCAATCTTGACATCTTCAAAACAAGATCTATCATTACCTCACATTACAAATATTGGTCAAATGAAACATTACCTGCGAGGCTGTTGTGCAGCTTTCAACAACTTGGAGATCACATTTCCAGCAGGACCTTTTCCGACAGCAGCTCGATGGCATCAAAACCAGGGACACAGTCCTTCAGTGGAGGAGGGATGCGTTCTGAAACTTGTATTGAGGAATTCTTCCCCCGTTGATGCAGAAGGCAACCACGCTGGTGCTGATGTTTGGTCTGTATGAGAATCTGTCCTCACTTCTCTGCAAACACGTCACCACCCCAGAGTTTGCGATTTGTAGCCTGGCCGCAGTTCTTGAAGGGATGACAAGCCATTTTCACTCCATTTGGAAAACGTTCAGATTTTGCTTCAAGACCACAAACATCATGAAAAAGTCTGCAAACTTATCAGGCTTCTTTTTTTAATATTTATTTGTTTTTAAGTTGGTGTACCATCAAATTGGATCTGACTGGCACAGGAGGAGATTGCCCCTTCCCTCCTTCTCCAGCAGAGCATCTATCTGGTGGATTCAAACCACACACCTTTAGGATTGCGGTGCAGCTTC
Organism: Elephantulus edwardii; assembly: GCF_000299155.1. Lineage (NCBI taxonomy): Eukaryota > Metazoa > Chordata > Mammalia > Macroscelidea > Macroscelididae > Elephantulus > Elephantulus edwardii. The sequence continues at coordinate 10,577,023 of NW_006399848.1, read as the reverse complement.
TTGACACTAGGCCACCAGAGCTCCTAACTTATCAGGCACTAAATGCCATGAGATTAAAGAATATTATCAAGGCCTCATGACCATTCTATGCAATGGATCAAGTAACGCCCTGGTTTTTGGTCTTCTAGGTGAGGCCACCTTTGTCTGATGCAAACTCTCACAGTGCCCACATAGTCAATGATTTCATCTTTGGAGGCCTACTGGGTGCCGTGTTGGAATTCTCGGGGGTTTTTTCCCAATTAATGTTGTAAAGACTTGCATGCAGTCTCAAATTGGTGGAGAATTTCAGTCTTTCCCAAGGGTTTAAAAAAAAGAAATCTGGCTAGAATGGGACAGGAAGTTGGCAAATCTTTTCAGTGGTGCCCATCTGAATTACCACCACTCCCCTCATCTCTTGGGGCATAATCAATGCAACATAGGAGTTCTTGTTAATGGTTATATGAAAGAAAGCATCAGGTAAGTAAGTGCCAGTTATCAGTTAACCAGACCTAACAAGAAAATGGCTTGGTCTGCATCCCAGGTGACCAAATAACAAGTTGGTATCAGAAGTACAGCGAAACATGAATTATGGGCAAAGCAGTTTTCCTCATGCACCACCACCAACAGAATAAAAGGTACGAATAGGAAATGTAAATTTGTTTGTTTGTTTGTTTGTTTGATTTTTCCTATATTACCTGTGAGTGTTAGACTCTTGGTCTGTTGGTTGATTACCTTTGGCAGGGAACCTGATACCCAAGATAGAAGAGTGGGTTTGTTGTTGTTTGGTTTTGGTTTGTTTGTTTTCCAAAACAGGCTTCTAAACCCCTGTATTAAAATCTAAGTGACTAGCTAGGAAAGAGACTTTCATAAGCTGGTTACATCTCAGGCTTATTTTTTGGTGACTCCAGTGTTTCTCTGCATCCTCTTTGAACTTGAGCACACACATGGCTGGACAAAGGAGCAGAACCAAGAAGTAAAACCGCTTGGTAGGTACAGGTTTTTTAGGATAAACTGCTCATATGAGCTTTTAAGCTTAAGGACCTCTTGAGGTACTCACTTCTTGATAGAATCCCACAGCTAAAGCTTCTGTTTTGCTTTCTCAGTTGGTCTTTTTAAATGTAATTTTAAACTCTTGCAAAAGTCTCTTGTGTTGATTCCACTTACTGCAGTGCCAAAAGACAAAGAAATGGAAATGTTGTTACAGGAATCCCATCCTGTTCACTTCTGTACTAACTGCATGTAGAGCGAACTGTTTCTTTCTCTCTTTCTGACTTGGCGGTGCCAACTTAGCAAAGAGCTAAGGGGTTGTTGTGCGCATTTTTCCTGTAGACAGGTGAGGACTTTTAAAATCTCCCTCTTCTGACTCATGAATGTTCAAGCGTCTTGTTCTCTCAAAACTCTTCTTGAAAGGCAGAAACTTTTCTAGCATTATGCTCTTGAATATCCAGCAAGAGCCCTGGGGGGTTGGGTTTTCTTGCTGCTTGGTGTTTCCCCTTTTCTGGTGTCTGAATGTTACAGGAGGAAAAACCCAAAACCACTCAGGAAATTGTCCACGCAGGGTTACCGAGCCTTCCTTCACTCCTGGAAATAGAGGTTACTATTAGGATTTGACTATTAGAAACCACATTTCTAGCAACTGAAACAATTTGAAACAACTGAAAGTAGTGAGTTTGGGATTATAAAATCTGTATAAAGATCTCTGAAAGTTACTTTAAATTCAGGAATTTGTAACACCAGCGTAACACACTGATGGCTTACCTAACACAAACAAAAACTTATTTGTCAAAGGAACCCGTTTTTAGCACCTCACCCTACCCCACTGCCAGGCATATAATAATAGAAAAAAAGATGGATACAGTGATTGAAAAATATTATCACATAAGAAGCATCTTAGGGGGAAAACGGCGTACTGAACTTTTTTTAAAAAACCCCTTTATGTGATTATTCTATAGGTAAGATTGTTTTCCATCATCTGGTATTGTATAGATTTCATTTCTCTCCATAGTTTCATTTTTCTGGGTGACTGTGTTTGAGTAAGCATATACTCACCAGCGTAAAATCAGGGCCTTAATCATGAGTTTTCCCTGTAGGCGAGATAGTCCAAAACAAAAAAGTGATTTACCTCCAAATGCAGTATGGCTAATTACAGAGAACATTCTCACAGCTGTTAAGGGTGAGGCAGTCGTCAAGCTTAGCGGGGATGAAGCCAAGCCGCCTGGCTGCAGCTCCGCTTGAGAGTAAGACGGTAGGAATGGCCCTTTACTGTAGAAACCAAGGTGCGGATTTAAGGATTTCTAAAAACAGTATGAACCAAATAAGTGTCCTTTGACCTAGGTTCTGACTTCAACAAGGAGGGTGCTGTGGGCCAGACCCCTCTCACTTGAGTCTGTCCTTGAGTGGTCATGGGCTGGCCAGTAAGGCTCTGGACCTGGGAAAAGACTTCTTCGGGCGTTAGTTTTTCAAGCGTGTCCCTTTACACTCCACGCAGGTGATATAAATCTCAGTTCTAAAGTACTTTGTAATATACAAGTGAAGTACATTGTAAGATTGCTTGCTGCTGTGTCAAATATATGTGCTATTGAAAACAATATTTTTCACTGGTTTTTTTTGTTTGTTTGTTTGTTTTTTTTAGGAAGCTCTGGTGGCCTAGTGGCAAGAAGTTGTACTGCAATCCCTGAGGTAAGTGGTTCGAATCCACCAGATGCTCTGCTGGAGAAGGAGGGGCAATCTCCTCCTGTACTAGTCAGATCTGATTTGACGGCACCCACACAAAAATGAATATAAAATAAAAAATTGTTTTAAAAATATTTTCACTGATTTTAACATAAATATTTTTTGAGATTCCTTGTCAACTTTTACAGCTTTTGAAGACCAAACTGCAGATACATTATCAAGGATGGTTTCTGTTGTCCTATTGACAATTGTGACAGAGAAATCTAACAGGATTTGTGATAACCAGTTCCTTTGTCTGAATTTGGAAATGTTGCAGTGTTATTAATAAGAGATCCTAAAAATAGTTTTTTACCTTCAGCCTGAGTGTGATTTTGAAAGGGCATAGATGATTGAATAACTTTACCAGAAAAGCTTTTGTAAAAGTGACCTGTCTCTGATATGTGTAGTGTAGATCCCAGCAAGCACAGGACATTTTTGGGTTCTGCCTCCTATACTTTACTCTCTGTGCTGCTAGAAAAATCTTGGGATCTGTATCTAACATACCCACAGGAGGCATGAGCTCTCAGGACAATACCAGAGAGTAAACACAGCCTTTAAAAATAAAACCACACAATCAAATATGTTGTGGATTTCTGTATTGTACACGCCTGGAGGTGGCCTAAGCCCTCCAGACTGCACCACAGAGTAAACATAAAAACTCCACCCCCACAGCTGCAGAGTCATTTAATTCTGACCCCTAGTGACCCTATAGGTCAGAGGAGGACGGCCTCGTAGGGTCAAAGGCTGTAAATCTTTATGAAACACACTGCCTCATTTTTCTCTCTAAGAGAAGCTTATGAATTTAAAAAATGGCAATCTTTAGCAGCGTAATTCCTGACTCATTGGCAACTAAACACCACTTGTGTTGGGTGACAAATTGATCCTATATGTAAGTGGGGATAAAGTTGATGTTTGTATCTCAGTGGTCATTCATTTAAACTATGGTCATGTAACCACATCAATACTATACACACACATACACACACACATACACACACATATTCTTATATGTGTGTGTGTGTGTATATATATATATATATATATATATATGTATATACTATGCTATAAAACTGTACATTCGTAAAGTCATCTTTGGAGACTTGGGACTCCTCAGTAGAAGACAGAGTAGACATGTGGGGGAATCAGGTGGTGACAGGATGCATGGAGGGAGACACCAAGCAGTCACTGCAGTACGGCGCTTTCTCAAAAAAGTCAAATAGAAATACATTTGGACCCAGCAATTCCACTACTGGGAATATATCCTAAACGAACCAGAACTGCCCCCCGCCCCTGGCAGATATATGCACACCCATGTTTATTGCTGCTTTGTTCACAATAGCAATAATTTGGAAACAGCCCAAATGCCCATCAACAAATGAATGGACAGAGAAGCGGTGAGATATTCACACAATGGAATATTATGCAACACTGAAAAATAGGGACCTCATGAAATATTATGCAAAATGGGTGACCATGGAGGACATTATGCTAAGTAAAATATCAAGATCACAAAACCACAAATGCTATAAAATACCACTGTTATAGGACAGGACAATATGGGAGTTAGGGGAAACTAAGAAAAGAGGGGATAAATAATGTACACGGCATTAAAATAGACGAGGGAGAGTAATGTATAAAAGGAACATATGAGTAGGTATTATCGACATGACAAGAGTCCAGAATAAGAGCTGCATAGTAAAATGACCAGGGTGGGATGGGGGGCGGGGCATTGTATAACAGTGAATTTTTTTTTTCCCCAAAGAAAAAAAGCCAACTGGGGACAGGGAGGAAATGTGTAATAACGAATTAATGGAATTTTTTTTTAAGTAGAATATGCTTAAATCTGTTAATAGCAAAGAAAGTATGCATTTTCTCAAGAAAGGAAAATCAATAGGGATGAACTCATTGAGCATTTCTTAAGTTGAAAGAAATGAAGAACAAACTCAAGCCTTGAGTTGTAGTCCTTGAGGAGGATGTGGGCAGAATGCTGAACGATCCAGGAAGCATCAAAGAATATGTAGAGAGTACACAGAGCCACTATGCCAAAAAGAACTGGCTAACACAGAAGAATCTCATGAAACAACAGATCACCAAAAGCCCTTGGTCATGATGCATATTCCAGCTGCTTTGAAGGAATTGATAAAACCCAAAACCTCAGGAATTCACGGTATGCCAATTAACATATTTCAACAAAGATATTTTGCCCTAGATGTGCTCCAAAGGCTGCGCCAAGAAATCAGTAGGACAATCTGGCCAGCTGACATATTTATACTCATTCAAAAAAAAACCCAGTGACCCAAAAAAGTGGAAATTATTGAACAATACCACTTACATCACATGCAAGCAAGATCCTGATGCAAATTAGCCAAAAAGTACTAGAACAGCACATCAGCACAGAACTTCCAAATGGATAGGCTGGGTTTAGAAGAGAGTGTAGCATTAGAGACATTATAGCCAATAGTGTATGGATCTTAGCCAAAATCAGAGAATACGAAGAGGAATGTTTGTGTTTCATTGACTAAGCAAAACATTTCACTGCGTTGATCACAACAATCTATGACTGATTTTGAGAAGAATGAGAATCTGAGAACACTTGATTGTGCTTATGTGAAACCTATACTTGGACCAGGAGGCGATTGTCAGAACAAAGCAAGGAAACACTGCATGATTCAAAATTAGGAAATGTATATGCCAAGGAGGCATCCTATCTCCATATCTTTTCAATCTGTATGCAGAACAGATCATCCAGGAGGCTGGGCTCTATGAGGAGAAAAGTGGCATCAGGATTGGAGGAAGATACATCAACAATCTGCATTATGCAGATGACACAACCCTGTTTGCTGAAACTGAGGCGGACCTGAGGCATTTGCTGCAGAAGGTCAAGGACTGCAACTTCAATATTGATTGTAGCTCAACATTAAGAAAACAAAGATTCTCCCCACTGGGCCAATTGGCAGCATCAAAATAGATGGAGGAGAAATTAAGATTGTTATCAGCTTCAGTTCCTTTGGCTCCACAGTCAACACTCTTGGTACCAGCAGTCAAGAAATCAAAATATTAATTCCCTTGGGAACATCTGCTGTAAGCGACCCCTCCAGGGTACTGAAGAGCACTTGTTGTAGTCTAGATTCTAAGTTGTGGCTGATCGAGACCATGGTCTTTGCAATTATTTGCTATGTGCATCAGAGATCTGGACAGTGACTAAAGATAATAGAAGAAAAGTCATTTCCTTTTTATTGTGGTGCTAGAGAAGACTACTGAAAATGGACCGCTAAGAGAACAAACAGGTCCATCCTTAAAGAGGATGAAACCAGGGTTCCTTGGAGGCAAGGATTTTGAAATTCTGTCTAACATATATATTATCAGGAGGGACGAGTTCTTGGATAGGTACATCATGCTTAGAAGGATGGAGAGACAATGCAAGAGAGAAAGACCCTCAATGAAATGTCTTGATTCAGTGACTGGGGTAATGAAGTAGGTGGGTCAGAGACAATGGAATCGGCTTTCAAGATACAGCAGGGTTCAGAGCTGATGTCCATCGAGTCGCCGTGAGTTGCAGGTGACTTGATACAACAGTTAATAATAGCAGTAAGAGATTGCAAAAACCAATGGGTAACTACTGAAAACGTCAATATAAATCTCTAATGACATTGTTACTGGGTTGTTAGATAAAATCAAGTCAACTACAATTCATAGAAACCCTATGAAAAATACATCTAAACCTTGACCTATCTTGCACCATCACTCTTTTCTCTGCCATGTTCAAGTCCACTGTGGTAGTCACTGTGTCGATCAGTCTTGTTGAGGACCTCCTTAAATAGAATTAGACTTGTATCTTTTAAATATTTGTCTTAAAAATGAAGTTTATGCTACATGTTTCTTTACTCGTTGAAGTGCTATTTTAGGAAGCTTTGGTGATCTCGTGGTAAAGAGTTACTGTGTTAACCCAAAAACATTCATTTCAAGTCTACTGTGTTCTATGGGAGAAAAATACGTAATCTCCTTCCACAAGATTTACAGCTCCTGAAACCCACTGTAATGTCAGCCATGAATTAGTTACAACCACCAAAATGCACTTTGAGTATTCAGTCTCCTTGGACTTACAGTGCATCTTGTCTTATTTACCTCACGGAAGAACTCATTGCCATGGAGTAGGGACAGACTCACAGCTAAACCTTCAGAAGATTTCTGAGGCTTTAAATTTATTCGCTTAGCATGCAGTCTGGGTAAGTAGAGAGAATGGATATAACCTCAAAGTATACAACTCCTGATTGTTAAATTTGCAGTATCCCTGATGGCTTCTTGGTTTATTTTTAAGTGTCTATAAATATCCACAGGCAATTTAGCTTCAAGTAAGTGGAAATCATTGGTGTTCCTAGGTTAGCAAAGGCATCTGTCATATGTGTTTGTCTTTGTAAAGAATCTTTCTCCTGTGGTCTCTCTTTTGCTCTTTTTAAAACTTAGAAATGGTTAGGTTTGGAATCTATACATTAATGGCATGGCCTCATTAACATAATCAAAGAAGAAACCTTATTGTCAAACTTATACGTTCAGTATTAGGATTTCAATACATATTTCGGGGATACACCATTCAATATGTAAAATCCGCAAAGTAAGTTTTGTTACTCTCATTTAATAAATGAGAAAAATGGTCACATGAACAACTAGGAAAGAAGGAAGTTTTCAAAATAAATATTTTGGTTTCAGATTCACAAGATAGCCTCCAAACTGGAAAAGTTAATTTCATTTTTATTTGTCCTTAGTTTTCAATATGGACTGAAGTTCAACATCACGAAGACA
>NW_006399848.1:10567416-10569432 GCF_000299155.1 Elephantulus edwardii | reverse complement strand
ACCCTCAATGAAATGTCTTGATTCAGTGACTGGGGTAATGAAGTAGGTGGGTCAGAGACAATGGAATCGGCTTTCAAGATACAGCAGGGTTCAGAGCTGATGTCCATCGAGTCGCCGTGAGTTGCAGGTGACTTGATACAACAGTTAATAATAGCAGTAAGAGATTGCAAAAACCAATGGGTAACTACTGAAAACGTCAATATAAATCTCTAATGACATTGTTACTGGGTTGTTAGATAAAATCAAGTCAACTACAATTCATAGAAACCCTATGAAAAATACATCTAAACCTTGACCTATCTTGCACCATCACTCTTTTCTCTGCCATGTTCAAGTCCACTGTGGTAGTCACTGTGTCGATCAGTCTTGTTGAGGACCTCCTTAAATAGAATTAGACTTGTATCTTTTAAATATTTGTCTTAAAAATGAAGTTTATGCTACATGTTTCTTTACTCGTTGAAGTGCTATTTTAGGAAGCTTTGGTGATCTCGTGGTAAAGAGTTACTGTGTTAACCCAAAAACATTCATTTCAAGTCTACTGTGTTCTATGGGAGAAAAATACGTAATCTCCTTCCACAAGATTTACAGCTCCTGAAACCCACTGTAATGTCAGCCATGAATTAGTTACAACCACCAAAATGCACTTTGAGTATTCAGTCTCCTTGGACTTACAGTGCATCTTGTCTTATTTACCTCACGGAAGAACTCATTGCCATGGAGTAGGGACAGACTCACAGCTAAACCTTCAGAAGATTTCTGAGGCTTTAAATTTATTCGCTTAGCATGCAGTCTGGGTAAGTAGAGAGAATGGATATAACCTCAAAGTATACAACTCCTGATTGTTAAATTTGCAGTATCCCTGATGGCTTCTTGGTTTATTTTTAAGTGTCTATAAATATCCACAGGCAATTTAGCTTCAAGTAAGTGGAAATCATTGGTGTTCCTAGGTTAGCAAAGGCATCTGTCATATGTGTTTGTCTTTGTAAAGAATCTTTCTCCTGTGGTCTCTCTTTTGCTCTTTTTAAAACTTAGAAATGGTTAGGTTTGGAATCTATACATTAATGGCATGGCCTCATTAACATAATCAAAGAAGAAACCTTATTGTCAAACTTATACGTTCAGTATTAGGATTTCAATACATATTTCGGGGATACACCATTCAATATGTAAAATCCGCAAAGTAAGTTTTGTTACTCTCATTTAATAAATGAGAAAAATGGTCACATGAACAACTAGGAAAGAAGGAAGTTTTCAAAATAAATATTTTGGTTTCAGATTCACAAGATAGCCTCCAAACTGGAAAAGTTAATTTCATTTTTATTTGTCCTTAGTTTTCAATATGGACTGAAGTTCAACATCACGAAGACAGCGATTCTCATGCTGGTTCATTTAGCAACACCGCGATAGATGGAGAAGGGATTGAGCTTGTTAATAATTGGAGCTTACTTGGCTCCAACACTCTTGGTACCAGCAGTCAGGAAATCATAAGACAAAATGCATCAGGGCTGTGTACACTTAGAGACCTCTCTAACATGCTACAGAACAATGTTAGTTTAGAAACTAAAGTGCACCTGTTCCAGGCCACAGTCTTCATCAGTTCTGCTTCTGTTATCCTTAATTCTTGTCCTGCTTTCAGGTACATAGCAAATGACTGGGGGTAAAAAGAAACAAAACCATCGCCTGATTCAAGTGCACCTTTTTCCTCAAGCTGACATTATGCTTCTTCAATAATTTGTAGAGATCCCTCACTGCAAACTTCTCAATGTAATATACCTCTTGATCTCCTCACAGCTGGTACCAACTGTATTAGTTGTGGATCGAAGTAAGATGAAATCATTAACAATTTCAATCTTTTCTCTATCTTTTATGACCTTGTCTATTGGTCTGGTGGTAAGAACTTTTGTTTTATTGACATTAGGATGCAATCCATAGTGAGGGTTGTTTTTTATATCCTGCAACAAGTGCTTCAAGCCCTTCTCACTTTCATCAAGCATGATTGTATTATCTGCATAACGC
>NW_006399848.1:10553183-10566874 GCF_000299155.1 Elephantulus edwardii | reverse complement strand
TGTATCTTTCTCATTTTTTTTATCCACTCCCTCCTCCGCTCATTAAATTATGTGACCCTATGATTAACCACATCACCCCCTATCTATCCTACCCCTCTGCTCCTACCCTTCTCTCTGGACTACTTTTCTTCCTAATTGGGACAAATAAGGATATCTTCCTCTTAGCCAGACAGATTAATGTCCCAACTGATGAGCACCACATCCAGGGCTGTGTCTGTTAGTTGGAACATGTCATTTGGTATTCCATCAGATCCTGGGGCCTTATGTTTTGCTAATGCTTTCAATGACACTTCAACTTTTTCCTTCAATAAAATTTATTCTTGTTTATATGACTCTGAAATTTTTCAATCAATTCTTCTTGGTAAAATTACTCTGTGTATTTCCTCCATCTTCTGAAGATGGTTGTAGGTGGCTGTGATGCGTATAGCTATGTCACTGGCATATCAAGTACCATAAATGTCATCCATAGTGTGGACAAATTATAATACAGCTCCCAGATTATGACAGACTAGAAAGCAGTATTGAATGTCCACTTTAAATATTTTTTTTCTATAATTATATTTTATTAATTTTCATAAACATTTACAGAGATTTTGGGTTTCCATTCATTCATTGTTGCACTATTCTCTCTACCCTCCTCCCAGTTTGTTCTTGTCCAAATGCCACAGTGCTTGTCAAAACCAGTTCTGATTAATCTTCTTTGTCAGTGTGTCCTTTGCCATTCCCTATCACTCCTCCCTGAGAGAGACTTCACCCTGAGTCATAAGGGAAAGGGGATGGTGTATTCTCTTAGCTACTTCCTGCTGAAAAGGGACGCTGTGGGTTTCAGGGTGAAGATCTTCTCTCACTACTCTAAAGGGCCCCTTTGGCAGTAGGAAACACATAGACTATTATGGAGATTGATTTTGGAATTTAGATGCACTCTTATTGATTGTGCTTGGCCGTACATGTTCATATCCTTGAAGATGTATCATGGGGGTGTTGCAACCTAGAAGACACAAATTTGACTAACAAGTTATAAGTACATGAGTCAAAAATTATGGAAAAGTAAAAGCAAAGATTCTTTCATTGTTTTACAAACCCTCCCCCAGGTCCCCTCCACCATGTAGCCCTCGCTCTAGTCTCCTGTGATGACAGAAATACCTAGTTATATATCTCTTTTTAAACAGTTTTCTCCCTCCTCTGTTTCAGTGCAGTATACATTATTGAACCCATCTTACTCAGTCTCTCCCCAACCCCAAGGACAGTCCCATTCTACAACAGTGGCATCATGTAATATTTGTCCTTTTGTGACTGGGATATTTCACTCAGCATAATGTTCTCCAGAGTCAACCATTTTGAATAATATTGCATGAGTTCCTTGTTTTTTAATGCAGCATAGTATTCCATTGTGCGAATATACCACAGCTTCTCTAGCCATTCGTTTGTTGATGGGCACTTAGGTTGTTTCCAACTCCTTGCAGGTCTTTGAAAACCCTGCAAACGTTAGAGGAACAAGGAGAGTTATCATGTAAGAAGTAACATCAAGATTGGAAGTCAATCCAAGTGAGGGGAAATAGCAGCAAATATCAATGAACAATTGAAAGATAGAATTTACAAAGCTTGAATGATAGAACACTGGAATTGATGAGAAATTAAATGTAAGGCATGAACATTGACATTCTAGGTACTAGTGAGGTGAGATAGCCTAGTTCTGGCCACTTTGAAACAGCCAATCGTATGGTATGTTATGCTAAGAGTAAAAAAAAAAACCTGAATAATTGTATTATTGCATTCAAAGTTAAGAAAGACAATTTCAAGATTTATCCTGCAGTAAAATGCTGTGGTTGATAGAACATCATAGATAGGCATCTGTTGTTCAAATAGACGCTCTTACAAGTAAGACCAAAAAGGAGGAAATGGAAATTTCTTTACAAATCTTGCAGTCTTAAATTGACCAAACATGCAATCAATATGTGTTAATAATTATTGGTGACTGGAATGCAAAAGTTTGAAGAAAAAAAAACGAAGAAGGAATTGTGAGAAAGTAGACAGTAACAGAAATGAGACTGGAGATTGAATTATCAAATTTTCTATGTTTAATGAGTTAGCCATTGCAATATCTTTATTAAAAGACACTTTACTTTTAATAAATACTTAACTTTACACATGTACGGCACCTGATGAAATGCATGGGAATCAGATGAACTTGCTCGACTCCACAATATTGGCATCAGCAGTCAGGAAATCAAAAGACTAATTGCGTTGGGGGAATCTGCATTTAAGAACCTCTCCAAAATGCTGAAGAGCAGTGATATCAATCCAGAGACCAAGTTGCACCTGATTCAGGACATGGTCTTTACAATCATTTACTTTGTATCAGAGAGCTGGACAATGACCAAGGATGACAGAAGAATTGATGCCTTTTGAGTTGTGGTGCTGGAGAAGAGTACTGATGGAGAATGATGTCCTTCTCCAAGGACCGGTCCCTCCTGGCCACATACCCAAAGTATGTGAGACAGAGCTTCAGAGTCCTAGCCTCCAAGGAGAAATTTTGTTTAACCCTCTCTAAGACAGGCTTATTTCTTTTCCTAATGGTTCATGGCATGTATAATACTCTTCTCCAGCACCGCAACTCAAAGGCCTAGATTCTTCTTCTGCCGTCCTTAGGCATTGTCCAGTTCTTGATGCATAGCAATCAATTGCGAAGACCATGGCCTAGACCAGGCACAAGTCTCTAGAATGACATCATTGCCTCTCAGTACTCTGGAAAGGTCCTTGACAGCAGATTTTCACAGCACGATTTGTCTTTTGATTTCCTGAATGCTGGTATTAAGAGTGTTGATTCTAGATCCGAGCAAGATATAATTGTTAACAAACTCAATCTCTTTTCCATCCATCATTGTGCTGCCAGCTGGCCCAGTGGTGAGAATCTTTGTCTTCTTGATATTGAGCTTCAATCCATATTGAAGATTATAGTCCTTGACCTTCTGCAGCAAGTGCTTCATGTCCCCCTCAGTTTCAGAAAGCAGGGTTGTGTCAACTGCATAACGCAGGTTGTTGCTGGGTCTTCCACCAACCCTGATGTCACATTCTTCCTCATAAAGCCCAGCCTCCCGAATGATCTGTTCAGTTTATGGATTGAAAAGGTATAGAGATAGGACAAATGTCTGAAATGCTCCAACAGGGCTCATAATTTGGTTGTGAAGTTCTCTTGTTAGAGTGATGTATGATGCTATGTATCGTGTAGAATGGCTTCAGCAATTGAAGCATACCCCAAGATTCATCTATTCAGCTCTCTCTCCCCCAACCACTGGTGATAACATAATCTCACTGTTCCCCATAGTTTTACCTTTTCATTGTGTTGAAACCACAGATATTTCAGTTAACTTTCTTCACTTGGTGATAAACATTTAAGATTGTCCCTTGTTTTTTCATGGCTTGATAGCGCATTCCTTTGTTGTTGTTGTTAAGTGCCATCAAGTTGTAGATGACTTATAATAACCCTATAAATGAAGACCTGAATAAGTGTGTTTATCTTTCATCGTTTCTCTAAGTACATTCTGAAAAGCATCCCACTGTGTAGACGGCTTGGTTATCCATTTATTGACAAATATCTTATTTGTTTCTATTTTGACCATTATGACTAAAAATTTGTTATGAACATTTATTAGTAGAGATTGACATTTTGTGACGATACCTACCTCTCTTCTCTTGACCCCTCTCTACTCTTGTTGATCCTTATCAACCATTAATTTGTTGCTCATTTCTGATATTTTTTTTTCAAAAGTATTGTATAAGTGAAATAATATAGTGTACAAACTTTAGAAATTGCCTGTTTAAACTCAGAATAATTCTTTGAATGTTCACCCAAAATATTGCATGAATCAATAAGCCACCCTCATCAACATTTGGGGTAGAATTGTACCATAGGCTTTCAAAGGCTAAAAATATTAATGGGAATAGACTGGCTTATCTTCCTCCCCAGAACTATCTGGTACCTTTGAGTTACTGAACTACTGACTGTTTTAGTTAGCAGTCCAAAGCTTAACTCAATAAACCTCTCATGTTTTAATACCCCGCTGTTAACAGAGCGATGTTCCTTAAGCTTCTGGGTCCGTAAATCTCTGCTGGGAAGAGTCTACATCTTTCTCTCAAAAGTATCTGGTAGATTCAAAGTGCTGAACTCTAGCTTACCAGGTCATACATTATAAACTATCACCAGGATTTCTTCTGGTGTCAACAGTTGATTTTCATTGCTGAATAGCATTCCATAGTATGAGTATTTCAGAGTTTAACATTTCACTGGTTTCTCTCATGAGTCTTACTTAGTCTCAGCTCGATGGATGCAGCCTCTTGTGACTGGAAGGGGGGCAAGTGTGGAACACTAGGGCCCTTATGGCTTTCTTTTTGCCCCAAGTGGGTGGTCGCAGAGCAGACTTGCTAGATGAATTAGGGGTCTCTGGCCCAGAGTTTGCCAGCGTTTGGACATGCTGGAATGGCAAAATACCGTAGGGTCCTTGGGCCTGCGGCCTCTGGCCTGTTTTTTATTTTGGTCAAATATTCTTGTAGGTCTTATAGCCCTGGTGTGTTCACTTGCTGTACAGAGGTAACTTGTGGTCATTGTGAAGCTGAACACTGTGACACTGATGTGTCAAATGTGATAATGGTCACCCATGGTGGACAATGTTTGGTGGGGCTCCCCGATTAAAACAAGCTTGGCAGCAGGAGTGGCATCTACTCCAGTAAATAGCTTGCCTCCAGAGACGCTATGAACCTGGAGAAAGGATGAAAGTCACACAGGTATTGAAGACTTGTTTATAGGGTCGCTATGATTTAGTTGCCTACAACTTGATAGCACTTAACAACAACAACAACATATAGATATTTGTGTGAACACACATTTTCAATTTTCTGGAATAAATCTCCTGGAGGACAATAACTGGGTATTTTGGTGTTGCATGTTTAGTCTTAGTAGAAACTGTCAAACTGTTTTGCATTCTTACTAACAAAGTGTGTGATTCAGGTCTTCGGATCCTTACAAGTACTTGCTCTTGTCACTTAAAAAGAAATAAATTGGCTAATACAGGGATACATAGTCTTTTTTTTAACTTAAAAGATTATCTTTGGTTCTCTAAAGAATTGTTGACTGAAAAGCCAAAACTAGATTTGCTTTCTTTTGTACTTCCAGTACAATCTCGATGAGTGCACAATAAGTCGTTGATAAATATTTGTTTGTGAATAAATTTAATAATTAATGAAAAATAACTTTATATGTTCTAAAATTTAAAGGACAGATATTTAAATAGTCTTATAATGCAAAACAACTGAGTGCTAAAAACAAAATCTGCACCATACACCAAATAGAGGATATATAGATATTTATATATATGTGATTATATATATTTATGTTATGAAATTACTGTGTGTATGTATATATATATTAATTTCATAACGTAAAAATTACAGAGGGCAAACATTGCATTATGTATCACGTAAAAGATACATTTTCTTTTAAAAGAAAAGTCTTTTAAAAATTGCTGATAATATTTTACAGATAAATGCTAGTTCCATCATAATCATTATTGTTATTTCACAATAAAAATATTTATTGAAACTGAACATCTTATTAATGAATATTTTAGAACTAGATAACATTTTGTAATAAGCAATTACAGCAACATTAAACTATATTAGAAATAATAACGTGTCCACCTCACTTGACAAATCAGGTCAACTGTTATACCAGTCTAAAGGACTATGGGCTCTATACATTAAAGAAATTACAACCAACTATTAGGGGAGAGAATTCTATTTTATATTTAGTATTCATTTTGGACAAAGTACTTTCATTATCTGAAAATCTGAATTGGCATAGAGTAGATAGTGAACGAGCTGAACTTGAGGTTTTATTTCTTTTTTATTTAGGGGAGAAGGAATATGAAAGGCTCAAAATGAAATTACTTCATCAGAATTCTCATTTGATTTTATCTTTTCAGCTACCCAGCTGTATCAGTGCTCAACTGACTACACTCCCAGCTGTATTATTCAAGGAAGTTATTCAAGAAGGAATGCTTGCAATATGTGTAACACTGAATAGCAAGCTAATTAAAAGAAATTCACAGCTGGATTTTTAAGAAGGCTTTGATCTTAATTGTAAGGTGCTAAAAATGCATGTTAGTTCATTTTTTTCTTTTCTGATCTTATTCAGAATCTTTCCCTCACAATAGAATTGCAAAGATTGTTCCCAAATGAAATGAATGAATGAATCCGTACCTTTTACTCACTTTTTTCTGTTGGAATTGAATAAACCACTTAGGTATATCGTTTCTTATGTTTCAAGGGAGTCCTCTTGTCTAAAAATTTTAATAAGAAGACAGTAATGCATCCTGTTGCACTGCTGCTGTAAAGTTCTTTTGTCTGTGAATTAACCTCCTCAGGGAGGAAATGTGTAGAGTATGTTGCTTTTAGTTTGCTCAACAAACGCCTGGACTTTATCTTTCTTAAAGCTTCTAGTGCCAGATTTAAACTGCATGCGATCTGGTACATGAAAAACAAAGACACTAAGTGAATATAAATGGAAAAATAGGGTGAAAGCAAACAGAATAGACTATGTGAAATGCCACTGAAGGACAACTTGGAAGTAGCAAGGAGATCATTGAGTTCTTTTGTGTAGAAAGTCAACTCGATTGCTGTGAACAACAAACCCAGGCATTTTAGTATTGTGAGAGAAAAGTAGGGGTTATTATTCTCTTTGTATCTAAAAAAAGATTCAAAAAGCTTAACTGGTCTGCAAAATACCTACAAAACAGAAAAACCACAACAGCCAACCTGGTCCTAATTTAAATCCACAGTTTTTATTCTGACTGTTGAGTCTAATGAGGGAGTTCCAGTGGCACAATGGTTAAGGCACTCAGGTACTAACGGACATCTCCCGACTTGCCAATTGTTCTGTGAGAGAAACATGAGGCAATCTGCGTCCATACAGATTCACAACCATGGAAATCCTATCGAGTTGCTCTATTTGGTCCTAGAAGGCCACTATGTCGGGCATGAACTTGATAGCGGTTTGGTTTAATATGCACAAATAATGTTTATACATATGAAAATCATCCTGATCCTTTAAAAAAATTAATTTGGGTAAACATTCTGTCTCTAATAGTAACAATAAAAGTGTTTTTAAAAAGAAATCATTAATTTTAAGCAATTATTATTTTTTTAAATTCTGAATGTCATTGTTATCCAACTATCCAAAATCCTTTAGATATATTATTTCTAATGTAGATAAATTATTCTTAAACTTATTTGTAATTTTAATCTTTAATCAGTTTTGAATGATATTCTGAAAGCATTGAACATTTTCATTTACTCTTTTCATTTAATCCTAAACCCAACCTTTACACAAGAAATCCAGAATTTCTAAGATACTTGCACATTCTATCTCTACTTTAGTATTTATATCTATTTTTAAAATCACTAAGTATTGTGAACCTAATTAATTTTAGTCAATTTTATTTGAAATATTATTAAACCTGCGTATCAGCTCTTGATTTCAACACACAAAACCCACTATCAAGCCCAATAATTTAATAAAATCTTGTTCTGTAAAAACCCTAACACTAATTTTGCTGACTATGCCAGCAGAAGAATTTTTGAGAAAATTAAAGAATATTTCATTTCTCTAATTTTATGATCTGTTGTTGTTATGTGCCGTCGAGTCGCTTGCGACTCATAGCGACCCTATGTGCAACAGCCCTAAAGTCCGCTCTGTCCTGTGCCAATCGCACTGTCTCTGTCACTCCCATCCCAATTATCCCAGTCACTGAATCAATCCACCTCATAGAGGGCCTTCCTCTCCTGCGCTGTCCCTCCACCCTCCCAAGCATGATGTCCTTCTTCAAGGACTGGTCTCTCCTCACAACATGTCCAAAGTATGTTAGACGGAGCCTCAGAATCCTTGCCTCCAAGGAGCCACCCGGTTTAACCCTTCTCAGGACAAATCTGTTTGTTTTCCCAGCAGTCCATGGTATTCTCAATACTCTTCTCCAGCACCACAGCTCAAATTTTATGATCTAGTGAAACTAAAATAGATGCTACATCAGATATCGTGCAGAATGGTGTAATTGCATGCACCAATTCTTTTACTCTTTACAACAATCATGTAAGGTAGATTTACGGTTGGGGTTTTTGAACCTGGAGAATGAAAACAAGATGTTTGTATCTCTGTGTATAACTAACAAATAGTAGAACTTATGCTTGAACCCAGACTTGAACTCTTGCTCATTTTCATCATTTTTCATTCTAATTTATTACTTTCATTGGAAATAAGATGACATTCAGAGACTCTCTGACTGGTACTTCTACAAAGTATAGATTTTCTTGCTAGTATATGCTAGAATCTGACTTACATGTAAAATATTATACCTAATCTTTAATGTACACATGCATGGAAATATAAAATACAAACATATTTACACTGAAGTATTGAAGCATGGTGTAGGAGATTGTTTTCAATTTTTTGTCTTTCCCCCCTCCCCACCTTCACCTATTCATAATCTAAATCTGGAAATACTGTGTGAATTTATCAGGGCTCTAGTATATTAAATAGAAATGAGCAAAAATAACTGTGGCCATGTTACTAAATAGTGCCAAATTTATACAAATTGTCTGATTATGCATTTATTCAGAGAAAGAGTAGAGTGACTCAGGCTGTGTCTTAATTACTGAGTACCTTCTGGATTTCACAACCTGGGAGCTATTAGCATGCTGGAGTGGATAATTTTTCACTGGGGTGGGTGGTTTTGCGCATTACACGATTAAATTAGAAACATTCCTGGCCTCTACCTTATTAAATGTCATATCAAAGTCCTTTCCATTTAAGATTATATATGTGTGTGTGTGTGTGTGTGTGTGTGTGTATTTATTTTAGACAATCTTTGATTTCTCCTTAGAGGACAATAATCATTGCTTGAAAAATACCACGATCTATGTAGCAGCCAAGGCAATATTAGAGGAAAGCAGTTTATTTTTATCTTCACATCAGTAGTTTCCTTATTCTAGAGTTCTCAAAATAAAAATATAAGGTAAAGCCAAGCTTCATTATGTGCAATAATCCTGGATATAAACTTGATAATGGGAAGTACCAAATACTTTTGACTTTTTGACTTCAACTTTTCAATCTTTTTGTTGTTGTTATGTGCCATCAACTCAACTCTGACTTGGAGTGACTCTATGTACAAAAACTTTGAGTCCTCCTCTATCTTGAGTCGATTTTGTTGTCTCTGATACACTTGCCCCTAGAAGTCCAGTCACTGAGTGTATCCATCTCATGCAGAGTCTTCCTCTCTGCAACTATCCTTCCACCCTTCCAAGAATAATGTCCATCTCCAAGGACTGGTCTCTCCTTGCAACATGCCCAAACTATGTAAGAGGGAGCTTCAAAATCCTAGCCTCCAAGGAGAAATTTGGTTTCACCCACTCCAAGAAAGACTTATTTCTTCCATTAGTGGCCCATGGTATGTACAGTACTCTTTTTCAGCACCACAACTCAAAGGCATTACTTCTTTTTCTATCATCCTTACTAATTGTCCAGCTCTCTAATGCATAGCAAGTAATCGTGAACCTTAATCTCTAGAATGACAGCACTGCTCTCCAGAACCCTGGAGTCGTGGTCCCTGACAGCAAATTCTTTCCAAAGCAATTGGTCTTTTGATTTCCTTGCTGCTGATAGCAAAAGTATCTGTTGTGGAGCCAGGCAAGCTGAAGCTGTTAGTAACCTCAATCACTTCAGTGTCTCTCGTGTTGCTGCCAATTGGCCCAGTGATAGCAATCTTTGCTTTCTTGGCGTTGACCTTCAGTTCATATTGAAGACTGCAGTCCTTGGCCTTCTGTAGCAAATGCTTCAGGTCCTTGCTTGCATAACACAGGTTGTTGATGAGTCTTCCTCCGATCTTGATGCCACATTCCTCCTCTTCTAGCCCATCCTCCCGATCATCTGTTCTGCATATACATTGAAAAGATATGGACATAGGATGCATCCCTGACATCCATCTTTCCTGATTTTGAATGATGCAGTGTTTCCTTGCTCTGTTCCTATGACTGCCTCCTGGTCCAAGAGTAGGGTTCACAATCAATTGTTCTGGGATTCTCATTCTTCTCCGATCACACAGCTTGCAATGATCCACACAATCAAATGCCTTTACACAGTCAATGAAACACAGGTAGGCACTTCTTTGGTACCCTCTGCTTTCAGAAAACATTCACTATAGTGTTGCTAGAGCCCTAACCTCTGCCAATTCTCTGAATAATTTTCAACAGGATCTTGTTTACATGTGCTATTGATGATGTTGTTAGATAATTTCCACACTCTGTCAGTTCACCTTTTTTGGAATGGGAATAAATGTGAATCTCAAACCATAAATTCATGTGATACAGCTCTACTTTTTAAAAAAAATTATTTTACTAGTTTTAATGAACATTTACAGAGATTTTGGATTTCCATTCATTCATTGTTGTACTTTTTTCTCTACCCCCACCCACACCCCCAGTTTGCTCCTCTACTTTTTATATAAAGCCAGCATTGACTTGATGGCAAACAATAACACTATCAGGGACTCTACCCTCCAGAGTAGTTACTGAAATTTCTTAACCTTCCTTATTACATTTTAAAGAAGAATTTACAGTTTATGTAACCCTGAGAAGTGTCATTAATCTTACTAGTATTTTCAGATAAGGTCACTGAATATATATATATATATATATATATATATATATATATATACACTGTTGACATTTTGTACAAAAGTAAAAAAGAAATTATTAAAGT
Organism: Elephantulus edwardii; assembly: GCF_000299155.1. Lineage (NCBI taxonomy): Eukaryota > Metazoa > Chordata > Mammalia > Macroscelidea > Macroscelididae > Elephantulus > Elephantulus edwardii. Next base: position 10,556,070 of record NW_006399848.1, on the reverse strand, counting down.
TTACATGAACAATTCTAGGTGTTTTCATCTGGCATTCTAGAAAGAGTTGTATGACTCTGTGGTTCCCCCCAAATGAGTGAACCATGTGCGTGTGAATACAACTGTGTATCTTTCTATACATTCATGTCACAGAATAAAGTCCTCCATGTGTAGATTCAAAAGCTCTAAGATTTTTTTTTTTATGACTTAAACTAATTGGATAATCATTTTGGAATCAATAACTGAAGAAAGAAAATCAACAAGATTGAGCTTAAGAAAAGGTTGAATTAAGTTATAAACCCAAATTACATTAGATGAGCTGGAACTGAAATTTTTGTAGAGCATCATATTGTTTTAAGAAGAGAAAGTCAAGTTTTCTAGGTCTCAATATGCCAGCTATCGGGTGTGGGCTGTTCCTGGAAAAGGAAGCCTATCTTTCAGCAAGACATATATCATTTCAGTTGAAGACAGTTTAGTTCCTGGAAAGGAACATTATTGAAAGCTATTAATGTCTTGGAAAGCGGGGGAAATGGATGGGCATTTGACTGTGTGGCTTCTGATAAATTATGACTAATATTGACATAATGAGAATCCCAGAGAATGTGTCATGAGAAATCTATATCTAGATCAAGAAGCTGTTGTTTGAAAGGAACAAGGGGAAACTGGTTTAAAATTGGGAAGGATATGTTTGTAGTTATTTAATCTGTACACTTGCAGGGGTTCAGGTGAAGAAGGCAGGGCTGCCAGGATTAAGACCAGACAAAACACTAGGACATTCAAGGCCTTGATTCTCACACTGAAGCTGCCTTCTGATAAAGATGGTCTAGAAGCAGAGAAGGTCAGCAAATAAGATAAGATAAGATAAGAAACAGTAAAAAACATCTTGGAGTCCAGCTAACATATTTTACTGCTAATAATGTGAAAGACTTCTCAATAAAAACTCAACTATGAATTCCTCTTCCCTTACCTCTTAAGTACCTAACGTCTTGGATAGTCCATTCCAATTGACCGACACTTTCCAGTTGGTAAGAAAAGGGTGATGTAATCGAGTGGCATCCACTTCCTAAACAACATGCTCCTGGAAACTCTATGAACTTTGAGAAACGATAGTTCTTGAAAGGCTTCAAGTCATTTGTTCATAGGGTCACTATGAGTCATGTTTGACTTGACGGCAATTGCCATAACAAGTGATATGCGAGAGGCATATGATGACCCTCACTTGACAGGGGAAGAATAGTAATCAGAACTACATGGAATAAAGTGAATGTCTGGGCTACTTCATCTCAGTAAGAGACAGTGAGAGAAAACACATAGGTAGTAATTCAAACTGGGTTGTGTTGTTTTTTGTGTGTTTTTTTTTTTTAGATGAGGCAAGAACTAACTAAACAACAGAGAATATAAATTAAGATTTCTCAACAGCTCTTAAAAGCGGTCTCATCTATGATAGTATATACAGAAAACCTCAAGGACTACACACACACACACACACACACACAAACCCTGTTAGAGCTAGTGGACCAATTTAGCAGGGGCAAGACACACGCTAAATATATATATATATACACACACACAAATACATATACACACACAAATATATATATACACACACAAATAAGTATATATAACCATATATACACAAATATATATATAATATATATACAAATAAATATACACATAAATATATATACACACATATATATACATATATGCATATATATATAAAAGGGATTTCTCTACTTTGAGAAGGAAGCCAGAAAGCAATATCATTTAAAGTAGCCAACAACAAATTGATACACTTGGGAGTGAACCTAACTACAGATAAAAAGATCTGAACAAACAAAACTATAGAACATTTCTGTAAGACACAATTATAGACTTAAATAAATGGAAAAATGTTCCCTGCTCATGGATAGGAAGACACGATAGTATGAAAATACTAATTTTACCAAAAACAATCTACATGTCCAACACAATCCCAATACAGTTACCAAATTCATTTCTCAAGAAGATTGAAAGAGAAATTGTCATGTTTAATTTGGAGAGGAAAAGAGACCCTGAATAAACAAATCACTTTTGAAAAACAAAATAAAGTGAGAAACATAGTGTTCTCTGATCTCAAAACCTTCGGTACAGCCCTAGTAATCAAAACTGCATGGCACTGGTACAATGACAGGTACATAGGCCAATGGAACAGAATTGGGAACCCAGAAATGCTCTGCATTTCTCTGTGTCAATTTGGGTAAGTCATGAGTTTCAAGGAATGTGTCCATTTCCTCTAGATTTTCAAATTTGTCAGACTACAGCCTTTCATAATATTTTGATACTATTCTGATTTCATTTCCTCTAGTTTTTTGTGATGTCACCTTTATCATACCTTAATTTAATTATTAGTGTGTTCTCCCTCCCTGATTTGTTAATGCTTTGTCAGTTTTATAGATCCTTTTGAAAATCTAGCTCCTGCTTTTATTGATGGTTTCAATTGTTTGTTTTCTAGCTCATTGAGGTAAGTCTCTAATGAGATGAAAAAAAAGCACTTTCTTTTTGGTAATTGATCATGTTAAAAAACCCTATATCATAGTATAATAAAATACGCAAATCCAAACACAAAAGAAACCATAAAACCTAGCAAAAGTATACAAAAGAACAAGAATGGGATCAAAGATCATTCTTGAGTTTATAGCAAAGCACATTGGTGGCTGGTTTAATTTTTAACTCTGCCCAAGGGCTAATGCTTCTTTAACAAGGAAACATCTCCGCCCCTTCAGGGTTGTTATAATAACTAAAGAGTGTGGACACAAGTGTTCATGGGAAGTAGAAAAGTAGAGAGAATTCTGCATGATGTTTGACTTGTTTTCCTCCAAAATGTAACAATAAAACATTCAACAATGAATGAATGGAATCCCAAAAT
>NW_006399848.1:10536126-10541019 GCF_000299155.1 Elephantulus edwardii | reverse complement strand
TTTTGTATTCATTTTAATGAACGTTTACAAAGACTTAGGCTTTTTCTCCCTGCCCATCCCTCTCCCCCCTGTTCACTCTTCCTTTTGAAAAGTAAAAGAAAACATTCTTTCATTGGTATACAATCTCCCCCCCCAATATACCTTTGTTTTCATCCCCTTTTGCTACTGAAACAAATCACTACAGACTTGTAGTTTAAAAGAACACAAAGTCACTGCTTTATAATTCTAGAGATCAGAAGTCTCACACAGCTAAAATATAAATATAGATAAGGCTGGGTTCCTCCGGGAGTTGTTAAAAGAGATCCTACTTCTTTTCTATCTTTTAAAATACATGTATTCCTTGGTTAGTGGCCTACCTTTCATCTTAAATACCAGCAGCACAGCACTTTCTAACTGTGACTCTGTTTCCCACGCTGCCTTTTCCTCTTGCTTTCCCTTTTGGCTACTTTGGTTCTATATTTGAATCATGATTTCCCATCTCAAGATTTTATTTTCATTTTATCTGCAAAATCCTTTGTTTCCATTTAAGTGTCGTATTTAATGCTTCCAGAGAATAAGAACACAAAGGAAGGGTGGAAGGGCAGAGCAGGAGAGGAAGACTGAGATGAATGAGATGGTTTGATACAGTAACTGGGGCAACAGCAGTTGGTGTGTTGGAGTCAGTGAGACTGGCTCAGGACAGGGCAGGCTTCAGAGCTGCTGTACACAGGCCAGTTGTGAGTCAGAAGTGACTGAACGGCACATAACAACAAACAACAATGAGAGAATAAGACACAGACATAATTGATAATTCATGATTCTGTTAGCTATAGTTTCTTAGGGAGCTCCTAGAGGCAAGAAGCTGTGCTACAATCCTGAAAATCCTGAAGGCACGTGGTTCGAGGCCACCAGGAGCTCTTTGGGAGTAAGATAAGCAATCTCCTCCCAAGCAATTAACTGCCTCTGAAAAACTGCTGGAGGGTCAGCTATGGGTCAGTTCCAACTCATAAACAACAACAATACTTTCTTAGCATTTATTTTATGCAAAATGATGAAAGTATGACATTTTTTGTAGGTGGTTGTTGTTGTTATGTGCCATCAATAAAAACAATTAATATTGCCAGAATGTTTGTCAGTAGTATTTTGGGGCTAAATACTAATTAACATCTTGGAATTTCCCCTAAAATATGCTTATAAGCGGTGAGTATGATAATAACAATAATAATAACTTTGTTGTTGTTGTTGTTGGGTGCCGTCAAGTTGGAACTGACCCATAGCTGACCCTCTATAAAAACAACAACAATATCTACCAAATTATTATTATGTACATTTATCATACTTAGTTCCTGTAATAGACAAAATTGCACGATTTCCCACTGACATATATGGAAGCCACGAAAATCTACTTTCATTACATATGAGCATTAATAGATGAAAGAACTGATAATTAGTAAGATTAATTCAGTTGAAAATTTCATACTCATCATCAAATATCATGGTGTTTATGCTTTATGTAACGTACAATACAAATAGAGCTTAATGTAGCTACTAAACTTTAACCAGGGGAAAAAAAAGTTGTTTATTGGAAGGAACTAGAAATAAAAACATAAGATTATCCCCCCCCCCCCAAAAAGCATTTTCAGTTACAGAAGTGAGAGTTTATTGCCTAATCAATTTGGAACCTTAAAAACTGCTATTCTATTCTTAAATTATAATTTGTTTAATCTGACTCCATGTTTACTCCTGCTCCAAAATTAGCATGAAGATTGTCCTAATTCACAGTATGAACAATATTCCAATCATAGTGAAAAAACCTAAAACCAGGAGAGAATAAAATAGTTGAATAGGATTTTTAAGAGTGAAATCCCTGTGCACATAAAAAAACCTTCTTCAACAGGATAAGAAGGAAAGCCACAGACTGGGGGAAGTATTGGTAATCACATATCATATAAGAAACATACCTAAAATTTATAGAATACGCCAGCACCTCAAAAAAAGAAAAAGGTAAATAACACAATTGCAAAATAGACACAGAACATGGGCAGACATTTTACCAAAGAAGACACTCAGAGGGCAAACAAACTCTTGAAGAAATGTTCAAAACCCCTAGCTCTCAGAGAGATGCAACTAAAAAGAATTATGAAGTATTATCTCACCCCAGCAACAATAGCAAAGTTCAACAAAGTAGCAAACAACTAAAATTGGAGAGGTTGTGGAGGATTGGAAGCCTTATTCACTGTTGACGGGAGTGTAAAATGGTTCAACCACTATGAAAGGCAGGTTGGCACTTTCTCAAAAAGTTGAAAATACAAATACCATTTGACCCAGCAGTTCCACTAGGAATATTCCCTAAAGAAACCAGAACTGCCACCCAAATAGATAAATGCACACCATGTTTATTGCTGTGTTAATCACAATAGCAAAGAGATGGAAACAAACCAACCAAGTGCCCATCAACAAATAAATGAATAGGGGGGGAAAACACCTAAACAACTATGGTATATTCACACCTTGAAATAATACTCAGCACTTCAAAACAATGAACTCTTAAAACATTACACAACATGGGTGACACTGGAGGACATTGTGCTGGGTGAAATAGTTCAGTCACAAACGGACAAGTAGTGCATACCACCACTGTTATAAAATAGGACTGACATAGAGGGTTGGGAGCAGAATAGGTAAAGAATGGACAGATAATGAACACTACATTGGAACTGATGAAGGAATATATGATTAGGGATTAAATGTACAACAACAATCAAGAATGAGAAGTACATTGCAAAAGGGGTTTGGGGAGAAGGAGGGGAAGAAAGGGAGAGGGGAAAATAAGCAACAATGAATGAATATTAAAAAGAAAGAAAACATGAGAGAGAGAGAAAGTGAATTGGAGGAGGATATAGGAAAGAGCTTAGAAGCAGGAGTGGCATCCACTTCCGTAATAGCTTGCCTCCTGAAACCCTATGAACCTGGAGAGACAACCAAGCGTTGAAGACTCTCCTTCACAGGGTCGCTATGAGTCGCCCGCGACAACGTCACTTAACAACAACAATAGGAACTAAGAGGGAGGAAAATATTCAACAACGAATGAATCAATGAAAATACAATTTTTTGGTAAACATTTGTTAAAATTAAAATGAAAAATCAAAAGAAAGATACAGGGTGAGTGAAAGAATTTCGGTGAGATGGATTCGCACAGTGATTGCAGCAAGGGCCTCAAGTGTGTGGGGGTGATGAGGAGGATGGCAAAAGATAGGAGAGAATTCAGATCTGGTGTTTCTATCGTTGCCATGTGCCAAGCTCAACTCGATGACACAACCACCACCGCAACACTGCATTCTACTTTCAGGAGCTATTCATTTCGGAGTGATACTACTGAAAAGTAGCAGCATTTCTCCCTCAATGTTTTTTTGTTTTTGTTTTTGTTTTTGTTGTTTTAATTTAGTTTTACATTTACAGCAACTATTTTGAAAATGAATGTTCAAAAAGTGATTTCTTTTTCTTTCGGTATTACATGGAATTGACTTGCCTCCGTTCCAGGTAGTCTAAAGGAACACATCGTCCTTGCCAACATGGCATTTTCTTTTCTCAATTCTCAATGATCATTTATAATTGTAAAAAAAGCAATGTAGTAGTAAAAAATGCATTAATTTTATCAAAGAAGCTATAACCCATATAATAAGTTTGTTTCATGATGCTTAAAAATTCTACACTTTCACGAAAATCAAATTAGTTTATAAAAGCAATAAGTGAAACAATTATTGCAAATCATGGATAAAGTTATCAGTAGAACACATAAATCAACTGTAATCTCATAAGCATTTTGACCAAGCTGCCTATCTGCTTTTTACCTATCCAATTTCCCTTCAGAGCTAACATAAAGCAGTCTATCCTCATTTTCTCTTGCTCTGCTCCAATGAAGATAAAAAAAAATGCTATTTACTATACACAAGCTTAAAAATACATTGAAATATTTTACATATTTGAATACTAAATTTCATAATTTTATTTACTATTTTATGTCTATTATTTTCTTCCTTAAAAATCTTTGTGTATTGTAACTGAATTTCTAAAGAAGTCACCAATTATCAAGTTCAAAATGCCTATTTATTTAATGAATTATGTGCAGTTCTATTCATGAATGAAATGACAATGCAAATATTTCTGGCTTTAGTCCAATATATACAGGAAAAATATCTAAATATATAGTCCATATTATGTGAAATTTTTAAAAATTGCGTGACAGGAACAGATACTAAAGGTACTCCAAGACATTTAATCTATATACAGTTCTCATATTTGAGAGTTAAAATTTAGAAAACATAATTGTGCCTCTTGATACTACTTGAAAAAAACAACAAAGTTACTCCAAAGTAGGCCTAGAGTGCTACTAAAAAAAATTATATTTAAATTGTAATTGTTGAGGTATCCATTGTTTAAAGAGGTATGTTCAGTAAAAGAAAATTTTTGCAAGTTGTTATTAGATGCCATGAAGTAGTCTCTGACTCACAGTAAACCTTGCCTTTTCCTGAGCCATCCTCATTATATCCTCAGTGTTTAAAATTATCATTGCAGTCACTGTGTCAATCATCTTATTTGGGGTCTGCCTCTTTTTACTGATGTTTCCTAATGTTATATTATTTTCCAAGGACTGACCCCTCTTGGCAGCACAACCAAAGTATGTGAGATGAAGTTTTGCCATCTCTGATTCTAAGGAGCACTCTGGTTTCACTTAACTGTATAAACCAAAACTTCTTGTGGTTGAGTTAATTCTAACTCATAGGAACTTTATGCAATAGACCAGAATTGTATGAGGTCATTTCTGTTGTTATGTGACGTTGAATCACCTGTGACTCATAGGGACCCTATGTACAACAGCCCTAAACACTGATCTATCCTATGCCAAACTTATTG
>NW_006399848.1:10528997-10536026 GCF_000299155.1 Elephantulus edwardii | reverse complement strand
GATGGCCCTCTATGAGGTGGATTGATTCAGTGACTGGGATAATCACGATGGGAGTGTCAGAGACAGTGCGATTGGCACAGGACAGAGCCGAGTTTAGGGCTGTTGTACATAGGGTCGCTAGGAGTTGCAAGCACCTCAATGGCACATAACAACAATGGATGTCTTGTTATTGGTGGTGTATAAGGGGAAAACAGTAATATTATAACAGGCAGATATTATCAAGCACCTAGTTCCATACACTTTTAAAACGATAAGCTAAAATCTATTTATATACTTATACATGTGCTAATTTTGGCTAATAGTCTTTACTATTAATTTTAATCAGTGGTTCTTATCCCTGGCTGAACATTATAATCTCCTAGGGATCATTTAAAAACTGCATTACAGGAGTACTGTCCAAGCCAATTAAATCAAAATCTCTGCAACTTGAGCCTCAGCAGTGGTATTTTTTCTTAAAGTTCCCCAGGGGGTAATATCATGCAGGAAGAATTGAGAAACCTTGCTTTAAAATATTGATAAAGATTTCTACATGAAGCCTTACTTAATGTTTGTAGATTTTGATAATATTTTACATTCAATTTATTAATTCTCCTTAATATAAACCATTCCTGATGAAAACTTAGTGTTACACATTTCAAAAACCAAGGTGTTTCACTTATACCTAATAAATTCTATTTTTAATATTTCAGGCACCAGGTTATTATATATTTTTTTCTGTTTCCTTTTTATTCTTATTTTTAACAGAAATATCTGCTAACAAAAATTATACATATTTATGTAAGTCCACACACATTTATTTATACCACTAAAACCAAGTTTTAGAATTAAATAAGTACAGTAAATTGGTACTAAGGAGTAACGTGGCATCAGAAGTGGAGGAAGACATCAACAACCTGCATATGCAGACGACACATTCTTGTTTGTCAAAACTGAGGAGCACCTGAAGCATTTGCTGCACTCGATCAGGAACTGCAGTACGGATTGAAGATTAACATCAAGAAAACAAGGATTCTCGACCACAGCTGAGGAAGTCCTTCTTTGGACACCATTTCCCTGTCACTGAGGCGGGAGGAAAGGCTTCCTATTTGTCATCTACCCAGATGAAAGGCTAACAGGGGACATTGTGTCCTATTTGCTTGTGAGGAATATGCACGGAATACGTTGGGGACACATAAAGACTCACGAGGTAAAGGAGACATTGAACTGTTCAGGAACTCTGCAGGTGAAGTTTCGCAGGGACTGAATTAGTTCTCTCCCGCCCCCCTCATTTCACTTCCAGCAGCTCCCATTATTCCAGGACATTACTCCAGAACTACCTCAGCTATTCACGGGTGGGTCCTAAAAATGTTAGAGACTGTATGTGCCTTTGAGGTCTCCCCTGTGCAGTCACAACTGAGGACATTCTGGATCTCCTGGGGGAATTCTTCACAGATAACTCGAACTCTCAGCGTTCAGATGGCATTGAAAAATCAGGGCTGCCCATCAGGAGATGCCTTTATCCAGATGAAATTTGTAGACAAAACAATTACAGGTACACAGAAGTGTGATTATAATAATAATAAAAACCTATGGAGGACAGGTATGCTCAAGTCTTTCGGTGTTCAGATGAGGTGATGAACTTTGTGGTGGTGGTGGTGGTGGTGTTGATTGCCTTCAAGTTGAGGCCTGACTCATAGCGACCCTATAAACAAAAGTCCTGAAGTCCCTCTATGACTATCAAAAGTCTTGAAGCCCCTCTACAACTATCGACATTTATCAAAGTTCACAGAGGAGGCATGTTATTTACGAAGTGGATGCCACTCCTGCTTCCAATTGTGTTAATAAGGGGCACTTTAAATGGAAATGGCTTACTTATCCCCACTGTCATGTAAGTTACCATACTTGTCTCCTCCTTCCTACATATTTCCAGCCCCTGTAGCAGTTATTGATTCTGAAGCTGCCATTTATCTACACTCTGTGCTTACAAGTCCTCTCAAGCTTCTGTCCAGCTCTCCGTGGACTACACAGAATACTATCCCAGCCCCTGAGGTTTACCTAACAGTCTTGGGTCCTTTCCTACAGCAGCTAATCTTAGCTGTGTTCCTCCACAGGCCGGCACTGTGGTCAGAGTGCAGCACCTGGCCTGTAATACTGGAGTGAAGGAGATTCTTCACTTCTTCCAAGGTTACGAGTATATAACTGAGGATCGACTTGAACAAACAAGTGACCAGGCCTAGTCTCTACTCAAAGAATGGGTTTGTAGTTAAGGGCCCCAGAAGCTAGACCATACTCAGAAAAGAAGTGTTTGAAAGACATATGGCCGTCCTGATGCCCATGAACATAATATCTAGCACCTTCAGGGGTCAGCAAAATATTTTCAGCAAAAATGATTGGGTAAGATTCTCCCAAGTGACATAGTATTTTTCAAAACCTTTGCTCTTGAGTGCTGCATAGTATTCCACTGTGTGAATATACCACAATTTCTCAATCTATTTGCTTGTAGTTGAATATTTGGGCTGTTTCCATGTTTTTGAGATTGTAATTAACACTGCAATGAACATTGGTGTACAAATCTCTGTGCCTCAGTTATCATTTTCTTGGGTTATATCCCTACTAGTGGAATAGCTAAGACATCTGGAGTTTCTACAGTCAACTTCTTGAGGAAACATGAAACTGTCTTCCAGAGTGGTTGTACCATTTTGGAATCCCACCAACAGTGCAGAGTTCCCACCCTTCCACATTCTCTACTACATGTATTACTTGCTGCTCTACTCATCTTTGCCACTGCTCTTGGAGTGAGATAGTACCTTATTGTGGTTTTCATTTTCATCTCTCTTTTTTTTCAGTGACTTTGAGCGTTTTTTCATGTGTCTGTTGACAACTTCAGTATCTCCTTGTATGACAAGCTTTTTCCCATGTTTTTGTCCATTTTTTAATTGGGTTATCATTCTTTTCCTTCCGGAGGCCAAGAAGTATTCTGTAATCATTTGTTATGAGACTCTTGTCCAGTTTCATAAGGACAAATCCTGCTTAAGAGCATTATTGTAAAAGTAGAAGGATAATATGTACAGGAACTCAAGTGGGGAGGGGTGTGTGAAGTGGTGAGGATAGGTAGGGGTGAAATCACAGGGCTGCAGGGCTTGGTGGGTGGAGGAAAAGGGGAAGCAGATGGGAAGGAGCCGTGTGAAAAGACAGGATAATGATGGGTGAAGTCCAAAGGTAGTTGATTTTATAAAACATAATGTATGAGAATGATTGCATGAAACACAAGGCACATAAAATTTGTAAGCAAACCAATTAAACAAATGAAAATAAAATGCATGTGAATGATTGTATGAAACACAATGCAAATGAAAGATTATATAACACTGTATATGAATGAAATATAATGTGAATGAATTATTCTAGAAAAACAAATACAAATATTTTAAAAAACAATGATTGGGCGAGGGTCCATCTACTCTATGTTTTGAGGGAGTGAAAAATTTGGAGGCAGTGAACATAATCCTTTTAGGAAGCAGCTTTTTTCTGGCTTCTTGCTTTTTGCAGGTAGGCATTTAAAATGTAAATTTGAAATCAGATGTCACCACTACTTCCAGCTAACGTGACACCATAGGTGTTTCCTAATATTTAGGTGACTGAGGAAAAAAAATAGTTCATTTACACAAGTAGAGTCTGCCCTCTCCACCATGAACTCTGTAATTAAGGCTTTATTTTTTAGTATTCCCACTCATTTCTTATCTCTTTGTTTGCTGCACAATCACTCCCTCTTGCTAAATAATTAATTCAAGAATATGATCTTGAAATTCTTAAAAGACAGTGCCAATCTCACTATCTCTGACACATCTACTCCCATTACCCTAGTCACTGAATCAATCCATCTCGTCGAGAGTCTTCCTCTCCTGTGCTGTCCCTCCATAAGCATGACCTCCCTCTCCAAGGACTGATCCCTCCATGCAACATGTCCAAAGTATGTCAGGCGAAGCTTCAGAATCCTTTCCTCTAAGAAGCAGCCCGGCTTCACCCTCTCCAGGACAAACTTGTTTGTTTTCTTAGCAGTCCATGGTATATTCAATACTCCAACACCACAGCTCAAAGGCATCAATTCTCTTTCTATCATCCCTAAAAGAGATAAAAAAAGAATAGCAAAAAGAAAAGGTTAAGTTTCTTGTATTTTTGGAAGCCACGTACATTCAGTCCATAGAGAAAAAGAGAGACATAAAAAGATACATACGGATTAAGGAAAACCCTACAGCTCAAAGGCAAAGATAAGTAACTAAAGTAATTAAATATTATAGAGAAATTAGTGAACATAAAATAATTGTGAAGTAGAGAAATTTGAAGGGAAAAGGAAAAAAAAGAAAATTACAGAATTTAGTAACATAAAATAAAGTATGGGCTTTTCTTAGTCCCTAATAAACAAATCCCTCTTGAGAGTTTATACAAATTAAGCACAGAAATAATTACTAGAGATTTATTGAAAAATTGGTTGTTGTATTTCTACTTCCAAACAGAACCCAGATTAAGAGAGAAGCAAATAGATAAAATCTTTTCTTATGAGATGAGAGCATATGCCCTGAAATGAATATACAGTGGGTTGAGATCAAGAAAGAGAAGTGAGAAGAGGAATCGGGCTTTAGGATGAATGGATATCCCTTTGTTGTCAGAGGAGATTTTTAAAAAGAATCTTGAATATGAAACTATTCTAGTTAAAATGGAATATGGGATATTACAGGTGAGGGTATTGCAGAAGAAAAATTATTTTTTTTCCAGTAGAAAAGGGCACAGAGTATTAGAAGAACAGAAATTATTTAACTATGAGTAGAAATAAGAAAGAAAGTGAGAATGTGGCGAGGTATAAGACTAGAGAAGTGACCAGGGTTTAGATTGGGCATAACCTTCTTTAAAGTTTAATACTTGAATATTTGCCTAAGTAGCTATTATAGTATATTAATTAATATTAAGATATTATTTATATCCTATGATGATATAATTTATATTCTATGAACTTTATATGGAGAGTGGGTTTTTTTTTTAAGTGCAGGGGAACTGCGAAATAGTTATTATTATCTTTTATTATTATGTATTACTATTAACAGTTGTTGTTATGTGCCTTCAAGTCACTTGCAACTCATAGTGACCCTATGTATAGTAGCTTTGAACCCTTCCCTATATTGATCCAATTTCATCGTCTCTGACACGTCTACCCCCATTACCCCAGTCACTGAGTCAATCCATTTCATCCAAGGTTATCCTCTCTTGTGCTGTCCCTCCACTCTTCCAAACATAATACCCTTCTCCAAAGATTGGTCCCTCCTGGCAGCATGCCCAAAGTATGTCAGACGGAGCTTCAAAATACTTGCCTAGTTTCACTCTCTCCAGGACATATCTGTTGTGCTCTTAGCAATCCATGATATGTACAATACTCTTCTCCAGCACCACAACTTAAAGGCATCAATTCTCCTTCTATAATCTTTAGTTATTGTTTATTTCCCTTATGCCTAATAAGTAATTGCAAAGGCTATAGCTTGGATCAGGCACACCTTAGTCTCTAGACTTATGTCATTACTCTTCAGTACTCTGCAGAGGTCCCTGACAGCAGATTTACCCAATGTAATTCGTCTTTTGATTTTCTGGCTGCTGGTACTAAGAATATTGGTTGTGGAGCCAAGCAAACTGAAGTTGTTAACAATCTCAATCTCTTTCTTGTCTATAAAGGAAAATAAACATATCTGAAATATATTTTCAGATTTTAAAAGTTTAGTTTTTGTAAAGAAGATAAGAGGTTATGAAAAAGAAGAAATCTGTAATATATTTTAGGTGTGGGACTTATTTGAATGGTTGTGTTTAAAAAAACTTGAACTGCTTGCTCTTAAATAATAACAGATATGATGGATTAAAGGACACATTTCCAAGTGGAAGGGTTTTTTAGAGTGAAAGTACATAATAAGTGTTTCATTTGAGTAAGATGTAACTGTGATGAAATTGGACAATAAGAAGGCTAAACAGCATTTGAGTAGAAAGAAAAAAAGGAAGGAAGACATAATTGTAAGTATACTAACACCTCAGTATTGTGACTTTTCTAGTAATACTGAGAAGAAGGTACAGAGATGAAAGAACTGCCTGACTTTCCTTATTGATCATGAACATAAACTTTTTAATAAAAGAGTCAGGAGATAGCTCAGCTGGGGTAAAAGATTAGATGTTGCAGAGAAGTACGAAACAAGGTAGAGTGACTCAAGAAGGGGAGAAAAGTAGGCTGATGACAGGGCATTATTTTGAATTACATCATTATAAAATTTATTACCACAATGTACTGTAGTACGACAAAACACAGAATTTGGATGAAATTGTCAAATTCTAAAGAAAAATGAAAGTGAAAACTGCTGTCTTTAAAAAGTCAGAAAAAATGGTTAAATTATGTCTATTGCATTGAAACAGATGAGGGAGAAAACAGTTTAAAAGTGATATATGATTGGATATTATGGTCATGACAAGAGTCCAGAATGAAGGTTGCATAGTGTACCTGGAGAGGGGGGGATTGTATATCAATGAGGAGATTTTTCTTTTACTTTTCAAAAAGAAGAGCAAATTGGGGGCGGGGGGGCAGACAGGGAGAAAAATGAAACAATGAATGAATGGAAATTCAAATTCTCTGTAAATGTTCATTAAAATTAACAAAAAAAACGGCAGGGTCATGATGGGCAAGGTCCAATAGTGACTAATTTGATAACAATAGTCATGAGAATGAGTGTATGAAACACAATGTGAATGAGGAATCGTGTGAAACACAATACATACAAACTTTAAAAAAAAAACCAATAAAATTTAAAAAAGAAAGCCAGAAGACCAGGGCTGAAGGAAGGGGAAAACGCTAATTTGTTTATAGATTAAAAAAAAAATACAAGGTATGAGGTCTTGTGGGCAAATACAACAGCATAAAAAGATCACTCTTTTATTTATTTATCTCTTTCCAAGCAAATGTAAGGCATGAAATATTGTAGACAAATTAATGAAAACAAACATAAAATTACAAAATGTGATGCAGAT
>NW_006399848.1:10512232-10523099 GCF_000299155.1 Elephantulus edwardii | reverse complement strand
AAAATAAGCAACAATGAATGAATATTAAAAAGAAAGAAAACATGAGAGAGAGAGAAAGTGAATTGGAGGAGGATATAGGAAAGAGCTTAGAAGCAGGAGTGGCATCCACTTCCGTAATAGCTTGCCTCCTGAAACCCTATGAACCTGGAGAGACAACCAAGCGTTGAAGACTCTCCTTCACAGGGTCGCTATGAGTCGCCCGCGACAACGTCACTTAACAACAACAATAGGAACTAAGAGGGAGGAAAATATTCAACAACGAATGAATCAATGAAAATACAATTTTTTGGTAAACATTTGTTAAAATTAAAATGAAAAATCAAAAGAAAGATACAGGGTGAGTGAAAGAATTTCGGTGAGATGGATTCGCACAGTGATTGCAGCAAGGGCCTCAAGTGTGTGGGGGTGATGAGGAGGATGGCAAAAGATAGGAGAGAATTCAGATCTGGTGTTTCTATCGTTGCCATGTGCCAAGCTCAACTCGATGACACAACCACCACCGCAACACTGCATTCTACTTTCAGGAGCTATTCATTTCGGAGTGATACTACTGAAAAGTAGCAGCATTTCTCCCTCAATGTTTTTTTGTTTTTGTTTTTGTTTTTGTTGTTTTAATTTAGTTTTACATTTACAGCAACTATTTTGAAAATGAATGTTCAAAAAGTGATTTCTTTTTCTTTCGGTATTACATGGAATTGACTTGCCTCCGTTCCAGGTAGTCTAAAGGAACACATCGTCCTTGCCAACATGGCATTTTCTTTTCTCAATTCTCAATGATCATTTATAATTGTAAAAAAAGCAATGTAGTAGTAAAAAATGCATTAATTTTATCAAAGAAGCTATAACCCATATAATAAGTTTGTTTCATGATGCTTAAAAATTCTACACTTTCACGAAAATCAAATTAGTTTATAAAAGCAATAAGTGAAACAATTATTGCAAATCATGGATAAAGTTATCAGTAGAACACATAAATCAACTGTAATCTCATAAGCATTTTGACCAAGCTGCCTATCTGCTTTTTACCTATCCAATTTCCCTTCAGAGCTAACATAAAGCAGTCTATCCTCATTTTCTCTTGCTCTGCTCCAATGAAGATAAAAAAAAATGCTATTTACTATACACAAGCTTAAAAATACATTGAAATATTTTACATATTTGAATACTAAATTTCATAATTTTATTTACTATTTTATGTCTATTATTTTCTTCCTTAAAAATCTTTGTGTATTGTAACTGAATTTCTAAAGAAGTCACCAATTATCAAGTTCAAAATGCCTATTTATTTAATGAATTATGTGCAGTTCTATTCATGAATGAAATGACAATGCAAATATTTCTGGCTTTAGTCCAATATATACAGGAAAAATATCTAAATATATAGTCCATATTATGTGAAATTTTTAAAAATTGCGTGACAGGAACAGATACTAAAGGTACTCCAAGACATTTAATCTATATACAGTTCTCATATTTGAGAGTTAAAATTTAGAAAACATAATTGTGCCTCTTGATACTACTTGAAAAAAACAACAAAGTTACTCCAAAGTAGGCCTAGAGTGCTACTAAAAAAAATTATATTTAAATTGTAATTGTTGAGGTATCCATTGTTTAAAGAGGTATGTTCAGTAAAAGAAAATTTTTGCAAGTTGTTATTAGATGCCATGAAGTAGTCTCTGACTCACAGTAAACCTTGCCTTTTCCTGAGCCATCCTCATTATATCCTCAGTGTTTAAAATTATCATTGCAGTCACTGTGTCAATCATCTTATTTGGGGTCTGCCTCTTTTTACTGATGTTTCCTAATGTTATATTATTTTCCAAGGACTGACCCCTCTTGGCAGCACAACCAAAGTATGTGAGATGAAGTTTTGCCATCTCTGATTCTAAGGAGCACTCTGGTTTCACTTAACTGTATAAACCAAAACTTCTTGTGGTTGAGTTAATTCTAACTCATAGGAACTTTATGCAATAGACCAGAATTGTATGAGGTCATTTCTGTTGTTATGTGACGTTGAATCACCTGTGACTCATAGGGACCCTATGTACAACACCCCTAAACACTGATCTATCCTATGCCAAACTTATTGTCTCTGATACACAGGCACCCATCACCCCAATCAGTCAATCAATCCATCTCATCGAGTATCTTCCCCTCTTGTGCTGTCCCTCCACCCTCCCAAGCATGATATCCCTCTCCAAGAACTGGTCCCTCCTTACAACATGTCCAAAGTATGTCAGACGAAGCCTCAGAATCCTTGTCTCCAAGGAGCAACCTGACTTCACCCTCTCCAGGATGAATTTGTTTGTTCTCCTGTCAGTCCATGGTATATTATATACTCTTCTCCAGCACCACAGCTCAAAAACATCAATTCTTCTAGCATCCCATCATTGTCCAGCTCTCTGACACATAGCAAGTGATTCTCTAGATTGACATAATTGCTCTTCAGTACTTTGGAGAGGTCTCTAACAGCAGTTTTCCTACCACAATACATCTTTTAATATCCTGACTGCTGGTGCCATGAGTGTTGATTGTGGAGCCAAGTGAACTAAAGTTGTTAACAATTTCTATCTCTTCATCATCTCTTACAATGCTGCCAATCAGCGCAGTGGTGAGAATCGCTGTTTTCTTGATATTGATCTTCAACCCGTATTGAAGGCTTCAGTCCTTGACCCTCTGCAGCAAGCTTTTCAGGTCCTCCTCAGTTTCAGCAAGCAGGGTTGTGTCATCTGCATAATGCAGATTGTTGAAGAGTCTTTCTCCAATCCTGATGACACATCTCTCCTCATAGATCTCAGTCTCCTGGATAATCTGTTCAGCATATAGATTGAAAAGGTATGGAGATAAGACAAATCCCTAGCATACACTCTTCCCAATTTTGAACCATGCAGTGTTTCCTTGCTCTGTTCTGATGACTTCTTCCTGGTCCGAAATTAGGTTTCACACAAAATCTATCAAGTGTTCAAGGCCTCTTACCTCTTCCTGAGCTGGTTTTGAAATTCAGATGAGATAGATTCAAGGCCATATTTTGGTCCCTGTGGATTTGATTTCGTTTTCCTTAGCTTCAGATTGAACTTGCATATGGTGGTCTGTTCCACAATCAGCACCTGGCCTAGTTTTCATAGCTGGTCTTAAGCTTCTCCAGCAATTCTTTCCATAGATGTAATTGATCTGATTTCTATGCATACCATCAGGTGAATCCTATGTGTATAGCCTGTGTTTATGTTTCTTATAAAACGTGTTTGCAATGAATAAATTGTAGATTGTGCAAAAGTCTATCATTCTAGTTCCAGCTTCATTTCTGTCACCAAATCAATGTTTTCCAACTACTGATTCTTCTTCTCTGTTCCCAACTTTTGCATTCCAGTCACCCATCACTATCAATGCATCTTTATTGCATGTTCGATTGATCTCTGACTGCAAAAGTTGGTCGAAATCTATTTCCTCTTCTGTGGCTCTGGTTGTTGGTGAACAAATGTGATTGATAGTGATATTCACTGGACTTCATTGTATGTGTAGGGATATTATCCTGTCACTCACAAGATTGTATTTCAAGACGGATCTGGACGTAACTTTTTTAACTATGAAAGCAACCCCATTTTTCCTCACCTTTTCATCTGCAGCAGAGTAGATCATATGATCGTCTGATTCAAAATGCCCCATGCCAGTCCATGTCATCTTGCCAATACCTAGTATGTCAATATTTATGCATTGTATTTCTTCCATAACAATCTAATTTTCCATGGTTCTTACATTCATGTTCCAATAGTGTCTGCTTACAACTATTCCTCTTCTTTTGTGCTTCCATACTTGAAGGCTCCACCTCAGTTGCCCTATCTGCTAGTGTAAGTGTGCTCTATTTTACATGGTTTTCGAAGGCCTGCCGTTTTGGAAGTGGATGGCCAATCCTTCTTCCTAGTCTATTGTACTCTGAATGCTCAGATTTAGAACAGTACCTGACAGCCAAGCATTTTACAGAAAAGAGCAGATGAAAGATATTTCCTCAACTGGAGAAATAACCAATAGTTTGAGTGTTGTCCCCGTCCTTGACACGTGTGTCTTAATCCACTCATCTCCCTGCTCCACCAGCATTCCCTTCTACTCCCACCTACTCTCTTCAACTCCTATCTCCTACTATCCAGCCCTTGATATGATAGTATTTCCAAAGTTGTAATATTTATAGTGAACTCTACTGGCATAGTGTCTGGGAAGTTTCTCTATTAATCCAAAGGCTGAACATGTTGGGCAGTTCAAATTCACCAACTACTAGGAGAGAAAAAGGGATAATTCATGGTCACGCAATTATAACCTCAGAAACCTAATAGAAGGTCAACTCTGAGTTGTTTCTGACTCAACAGCAATGTGTTGAATCCTTATGAAAGTATATTGCTACATCTTTCTTTTGAGGAGCTATTTCTGGGTTCAAACTATATTTGGATGAAGAGGAGATAAGGAAATAAGTCAATGCATTACACTGGGGAAATTTTC
Source organism: Elephantulus edwardii (assembly GCF_000299155.1). Classification (NCBI taxonomy): domain Eukaryota; kingdom Metazoa; phylum Chordata; class Mammalia; order Macroscelidea; family Macroscelididae; genus Elephantulus; species Elephantulus edwardii. Next base: position 10,518,611 of record NW_006399848.1, on the reverse strand, counting down.
AATTAATAAATTCTCCAAATTATTGAGGACTAGTTATGTCACTTTGAGGACTGAGGTGCATCTGATTCAGGCTGTAATCTTTCTGATTACTTGCTTTCTGATTACAGTGCATCTGAGAGCTGGACAATCAATAAGGATGACAGAAAAGAACTGATGCTTTGAACTGTGTGATGTTGAAGAAAAGCACTGAACATCCCATGGATGGCCAAGAAAACAAAACAGGTATGTCTTGGAGGGGGTGAAGCTGGCGTGCTCTTTGGAGGCAAGAATAATGCGATTTCACCTCACATACTTTGGACGTGTTGCTAGAAGGTGCTATTCCTTGGAGAAGGTCATGATGCTGGGAAGGTTGGAGTGTCGGCAAAGAGGAGGAAGACACTCAACCAGGTGGGTTGACACGGTGACTGTTGCAATGGTCTCATGTGTGTCAGGAAGTGTGAGGCTGGCTCAGGACAGAATAGGGTTCAGACCTTTTGTTCATAGGGTAGCTGTGAGTCGTATTCGACTCAATGACACCTAACAACACCTAACAACAAGAACAGCAACAGCTGAGGAATTATCATAGGTGCCACCAAAGCTCATAGAGCAAGCTATACCCGCTATTACTGTGTTAAAACTGACAAATATTGGCTTTCAGTTGTTCTTGCAAGGTTGTAAATCTATAGGAACCAACTGCCCGTCACACCTCAGAACAGTTCATCTGCTTATACTAGTGACCTTTCTGCTAGTAGTCTAGCATTATTTCCTCTATGTCACCAGAGCTGCTTCATAATTATGTAAGTATGTGCAAAATTAAATATGGACTCTTATTTTTATTTTCAAATAAACTTAAAATTCTTTTCCTCAAATAAAACATTGTTGTTTATTAGGAGGAGTCTTTCTCCCCATTACTTAATAATAGCTATGGATTTCAACTAACAGTATTTTTTATTATTAATACTTTATTAATGCTGAAGTATAAAAATTATTAAACTTTAATAATTAAAAAGGCTCTCTGTACAAAGAGCAGCAATAACATGGGGATGGCTAAGTCTCACATCTACCCACTTCATAAAGGACAGTTCTCCTCATCAATAATATCCGTAATACTAAACAAATAGCTGTATTGTATGGTCAGACATGCCACCCTTATTTCTATTAATCAGTAGGTCCAGTGTTTGTTGTAACTTGACTCATAGGATTTATTCACAGTTGTGAGATTTATTAGGAAATAAGTTGGGGAGTTGGGGAGGAAAAGAATATCATAGAATGCACATCTAGGTTTAGTCTGGCAGTCCCAAGCCAGATTAACAGCAAGACACAATTCCTCAATTAGTTCAGCCAGCTTCTCAGTCAACAAGTAAATATCTAAGTTCAATTCATCAGCACACATAAAAATCTGACTTCCTCAATCAGCCAGCAAACTTCATCTCAGAGCAATTACAAGTCATCTTTTCCTTTAATCACCAAGCAAGCAAAATCTTTTAACTGTTGCTTCATCTCCAGAGTTCCTCTCCTTACACCTTGCCACAGCCTCTTCATAGCAGTGCTACAGTCTCTTTACCTTCTCTCCATCACCATTTTTCACAGAGTGGAAAGCACTCTCTTATATTGCTCTCACAGCTGTTGATGATTTGCAATACTGTGTGTCTGCAGTTAACTGGAGACTATGCCTCCAACGGGGGCTAATGTAATGGTAAGAAAAGCTAATTTGCAAGGTTTCTGACACTATACCCTCAAAACTTCCAAATTACCTCCTACTAAAATTAAATAACTGATAATGAAATTGTTGAAAAGTGAAAAGAATAATTAATATTTTCAAACTAGGCTGCCAAAAAAAAATAAATAAGAAAAGAACAAATCCATCCTGGCAGAAGTAGAGACTTAGAATCCAGGAAAGAGAGATCCTCCCCCTTACCCCCCTTACGTTTGACTTATTATCTTAGAAGGACCAATCCCTAGAAAAAGATACTAGGCTTGTATTATAGGAAGCCAACAAAAAAGAGGTAATCCTTACTGAGATGGTTGACAATAACAAATCCAAAATAGCAACAACATTAAATTATTGTTTGTCAGGGCAAACTTTCATCTCTAGCATAATGTAGCCTTGCTTCAAAGCCAGTCTTATGCCATCTTAAAATAGGATGGTCATTAAGATAATGATTAGAGTTATATTTTGAAGGCTGTTTAATATATATATTAATCACATTTTTGTAATAACACTGTGAAGCTTTTAAAAATCACCATTTTAAAGAAGAAAGGGATTCATTGAAATGTTGCATTAAAGGTCTTAAAGTTAGAACAAAACTTGTTTGCTTCTGAATTGTGTACCTTGAGCCAAAAATATCATATTGTCAAGGTGTGTAATTATGATAAAATATTGGAAAAATGAACTACAGAATGAAAGTAGTAATAAACTTAAATAAAAGAAAACAAATCTAGGAAATAGAATAAGGAATCTTATGTAGACATCTGCTTTCCCTAGTATTCAGCTCCATGTGTTATATTTTACTGAAGACAAGTTTCTGAATCAGAATCTGTATACAACTGTGGAATCACTTGTAAATTTCAAAGAAAAGTGTGATGTTCATTAAAGTTAAAAATGTCTGGAATTTTAATAATATTGTATGTGCTATGAAACCAGAGCCTCATATGATTAATTATACCTTTTATTCCTTTAACTCATTATACAGCAATTTACTACTAGACTCCTTAAATTGTCAATAGCTTTTTCTAAGAAAGAGAAGAAAACATGTTTTGCGAAAAATTTTATTCAGCATACATGGTGTCTTAATGACAAGAAGCTGTGCTGCAGTCCTGAAGGTATGTGGATTGAAGCCACAGGCCACTCCATGGGAGAAAGATGGGCAATCTCCTCCTGAGTGATTAACTGCCTCTGAAAACCTGCTGGAGAGTCAGATATGGGTCATTTTCAACTCGATAGTACATAAAAGCAATATTTAGCAAAGGATTCTGAGGCTTCGTCCGACATACTTTGGACATGTTATAAGGAGGGACCAGTCCTTGGAGAGGGACATCATGCTTGGGAGGGTGGAGGGACAGTGCAGGAGGGGAAGGCCCTCTGGGAGATGGATTGATTCAGTGACTTGGGTAATCGGGATGGGTGTATCGGAGGCAGTACATTTGGCAGAGGATAGGGCAGGGTTTAGGGCTGTTGTACATAGGGTCACTATGAGTCTCAAGCGACTCAACGGCACATAACAACAACATCAACATATATGTATTCACAATAACTTCCAATGATAATCACTATTACGATAGTAACAATTAAGAATTATCCTTATCACTACAGTTAATACTTTTAACAGCGATAGCTAATTTCCATAATGATATGCATGCATTTATTTCTCTAGTTTTAATAAAGGAAAGGAAAGAAGTTATTTTAAAGTAGAACTGGTTCAGGCAAACTTCCCTGAGTTACTTTTTTTTTTAAATACTGTTTCATTTACAAAGTTCATATTTATTGTTTTTCACATTGGATCATTCCACTTGCTTCACCCACTTCTCTTTTCACCCATCAACTTGTGTGACCCTATGATTAACCACCCCAACCTCCGCACACGCTCACCCCTCTGCCCCCACCCTTCCTCCCTTTGGGTCCTCATACTCCTTCTACAGTAATAATCTCATTCAATAGCTGTCATTTTGGGACTGAGTTTACTCAGCATAATTCTCTCTGGTCCCTCCCAAGTTAGGTGGTAATTTATAAAATCATTGCTTCTGAGTTACTATTTGATATTAGTCATGACACATATACACAGAAAAGGTATGTTATCAAATAACTTAATTACTATGACACTTTGGGTATATAATTTTGCTCATTAATATGGTTCATATGTGTACTTTCATTATATATAATTGCATTGGGAAAGTCGGCTGTGAGGGACCTCTCAAGAGTACTGAAGAGCAATGACATCAGGCTGGAGACTAAGGTGTGCCTGATCTGGGCTATAGTCGTTGCAATTACATGCTATGCATCAGAGAGTTGGACAGTGAACAGGGATGATAGAAAGAGAATTGATGCCTTTGAACTGTGGTGCTGGAGATGAGTGTTGAATATACCATTCATGGACGGCTAGGAGAACAAACAGGTTTGTCCTGGAGAGGGTGAAACCAGGCTGCTTCTGGAGTCAAGGATTCTGAAGCTTTGTCTGACATAATTTGGGCACGTTGCAAGGAGGGACTGGTCCTTGGAGAGGGACATCATGTTTGGCAGAGTGGAGGGGTGGTGAAGGAGAGGAAGACCTTCAATGAGATGGATCGATTCTGTGACTGGAGCGGTGGGAATAAGTGCGTTTGAGATGGCTAGGTTGGCACAGGATAGAACAATGTTTAAAGCTCTTGTACATAGGGTCGCTATGAGTCACAAACGACTCAATGGCATAGCAACAACAACTATATCTATATATCTATACACACACACACACACACACACACACACATATAGATATATATAAACTTTTGTTAGGCAGAAAGGAAATTTCTTTTTTACGTCTCAGCTTGTAATTAGTACAAATATGTGTATACTAAAGGTCTATTTATTGAATAAATAACTCACCAAGAGGTTAATTTGATGTAATATTAAAAATTGAAGATTAGTAATAAAGATAATTAACTTGGAATCAAAGTCTCTGAGCATGAATCCTTTCCCACCCCCTTGAGTTTATAGAAACCTCATAAACTGATTCTCAATTTTCTAATCTTACAAATGGGATCACCAGCCAATTACATGGTTTCTGTGAAAGTAATAGGCAATAGTACTTGCAAAATTACTGACTTAAAAATTATGTTTTTATGGTGCTTATTGACTCTGGTAAGCTCTTTGGGTGGTGCAAATAGTTTGCCATTGGTTACACATCTTAAGGATGGCAATTTGAATCTATCTAACTCTTAGGCTAAGGAAGCAAGCCTTGGTGATCTGCTTCTGTATCTATTACATTTTCATCAGTTCAGTTATACTTTGTAAAATTAGAGCCACCATTAGTCTTAATCATCTACATAGTACATGATTTTATTTGATTATTATTTATTTTAGTACTTCATCGAAATGACTAGTGCTGTTAAGTCAGATACTGCTGTGTGGTGAGACAGGAACTCTTAGATACTTAGTTGGTTGGACATTGTTGGTTGGGCATTGTTGGTTGGATTTTACAATGGTACAGTCATTCTGGAAGGCATTTTGGCGCTTCTTCAAGAAGCTGAACATAGAAATTCTATATGAAAAAAAAAAAAAGAAATTCTATATGGCCCCGCTATTCTATTGCTTGGAATATACCCTAAGAAAATGAGAACTGAGGCACAAACAGAGCTTTGTTCACCAATGTTCAAAGCAGCATTATTCACCATTGCAAGAACTTGGAAACAGCCCAGATGTCCAACCACAAATGAGAAATTATGATTGAGAAGTTATGGTACATTCACACAATGGAATCATCAACTAATTAACAAGGTTTCTGTAAAAATAATAGGCAATAGTATGTGCAAATGCAATACTACACAGCACACAGGAGCAATGATTTTTGTAAATTATTTTCTGATTACTACCTATCTTGGGAGGGACTGGAGAGCATTATGCTGAGTAAACTAACTCAGTCCCACAAGGACAAATATTGTATAAAACCACTGTTGTAGAATGAGTATTTGATGGGTTGGGAGGTGAGGGAAATAGGGATAAACCGGTCTGGAAAACAATGTATTTGAAGTTTGTAAATAGACTAGTATATTTTTTTTAAAGGAATCTAACTCTTCATATGTGTGTATGACAGATACTGAGTGATGTAATAGAAAGCAAAATTAATAAACTTACTCTTTCATATATCTTGATCAAAATAATATTTTATCTCTACTACCATCCTTGTAAGGAGCTCTGACGGAATGGTCACTAACACGTTATCGCTGCTTCTCCAAGGGTTTGAATCCACTAGAAAGTCACAGGAGGAAGATGGTCAATACCCTCCCGTCATGATTTATGGTTCCTCAAACCTACAGAGGACCACTATGAATCTAAACCAAATTGGGGATAAGTAGCCCTAGTTTTGAATAACCTTCTACTGTCTGAAACTACGACTGTCTAAAGTAAACATATAGTACAATAGCGTTTTTATTTTTGTTTCCACTCTCTTACGCTCTTAAAATAGTTTCATTTCCCAGTGATATTAAATATGCAAGATCTATTCCCTCTGTATGTTGGCATACATATATGTGAACACATACTATTGAGAAACTATTTGGTTCTCTAATGTTTGAGATGGTTGACAGTCTTAGTTTGCTTGGCTCCACAGTCAACCCTCTTGGAACCAGCAGCCAGGAAATTAAAAGATGTATTGCAGTGGTACAGTCTGCTGTTAGGGACCTCTCCAAAGTACTGAAGAGCAATGGT
>NW_006399848.1:10509294-10511795 GCF_000299155.1 Elephantulus edwardii | reverse complement strand
TTCCTTGTTTATCAATGCAGCATAGTATTCCGTGGAATATACCACAGCTTCTCTATCCATTCGTTTGTTGATGGGCACTTAAGTTGTTTCCAGCTCCTTGCTATTGTGAACAAAGCAGCAATAAACATGGGTGTGCATATATCTGCTTGGATGTCAGGTATGGTCTCTTTGGGGTATATTCCCAGTAGTGGAATTGCTGGGTCAAATGGTATCTCTATTGTAACTTTTTTAGAAAGTGCCATACCGCCTTCCACAATGGTTGCACCATTTTACACTTCCTCCAACAGTGAATAAGTGTTCCAGTTTCTCCACAACCTCGCCAGCATTTGTTGCTTGCAGTTCTGTTAAATTTTGCTATTCCGACTGGGGTGAGATGATATCTCATAGTTGTCTTGATTTGCATCTCTCTTTGCGCTGGGATTTTGAACATTTCTTCATGTGCTTGTTAGCCATCTGAATGTCTTCTTAGGTGAAGTGTCTATTCATATCCCGTGCCCATTTTTCCATTGGATTTTTTACCTTTATCTTGTTGTGGTGTACGGAATGTTTTTAGAAGTAAGGATAATGAGACTTCTTCCATGCTTTGGATATGCTATCAGGAGAGGCCAGTTCCCAGAGAAAAATATCATGTCCAGTAAATTAATGGGTCAACAAGGTATCAAATAAGATGGATTGATAAAGTGACTTTGATAACGGGCTTACGCACAACAGTAACTGGGACATTGGCTTTGGATTGGGAAACATTTTTGTTCCATTTTAAATAAGATTGTTATGGGTCAGAACTGATTTATCAGCATCTGTGGGTTGGAAGTTAAATAATAAAGAGATTTGAAATCAATATTTTGTGTGTATCCAGTAAAATAACTTAAGGTAAAAATTATTTTTAACTTATAGATGCATACACATGTTTAATTACTTTAAATTATAAAATTTAATTCTATTCAATTATAATTATGCACACATATTTATAAATATGATTTACAACTACTCGTTCTCCATTATTTTAACAAATACATGTAATATACAGATATATGCATTAATGGATAAATTAAAATATTTATATGATTAAAATGGGAGAGGTAATTATATATAGTAATGCATATGGTACCTACCACATACTTCACTTGCCATTTGAAAGATCCCTTGGAAATGAACTCTATTTAGTAGGAAGAATAGGCTTCTCTGACAGGATTAGGAATTTTAGAGAGTAACATTTATCTACATTACAATAAGTTCTGAAGGAGAATAGAAACATCACTTACACATTTCCTGTTTTAAATTGCAAAATATAAAAGCCAAAACAAAATTCATATACCACAGGAAATTATAGTAGAGTTAAAGGCACACACATAAATAGAATTTGAGCTCAGGTTTATTTGAAATGCAGGCTTATTATATCACAACAGGATTTGAACAGCTTACTACAGTTGTTGTTAGGTGTCATCAAGTCATAAAAGACCCACAGCGATGCTATGAACAACAGATTTAAACTTGTCTGTTCTGCTACATCCTTATCATACACGACACACATGTGCCCATTGCTACAATCACTTTATGATTTTATCTCACCCAGAGAATCTTCATCTCTTTTGCTGAACTTCCATCTTTCCAAATATTATATGCCGTTCCAAGGAATAACCTCTCCTAACAATATGTCAGTTGCTGTGAGGCTGAACCCTGTGACACTGATGTGTCAAATGTGTTAATGGTTGGTTACCCAATGAGGACAGAGAGTGGGGTGGAGCTTCCCAATGAAAATAAGCTTGGAAGGAGGAGTGGCATCCAGTTCAATAATAGCTTGCCTCCCTATGAACCTGGAGAGAGGATGAAAGACACCCACGTGTTGAGGGCTTTCCTTCATAGGGTCGCTATGAGTCGCCTGCGACTCAATGGCACTTAACAATCACATCAACATGGAGAGAGATCAGCTGGCCCAGTGGACAGAAAGCAATGCTACCAAGCCAAAGGTAGGTGACTTTTAATCCGTGACCTTCTGGCCTGTCTCTCATTGTTTTTGTTCAGACATTCCTCTAGGTCTTAGAGCCCTGGTGTGTCCACTTGCTGTACAGTGGTAACTTGTGGTTGCTGTGAGGCTGAATACTGTGACACTGATGTGTCAACTGCATTAATGGTTAGTTATCCAATGTGGACAGAGAGTGGGGTGGAGCTCGCAGATTAATACAAGCTTGGAAGCAGGAGTGGCACCCAGTTCCGTAAATAGCTTGCCTCAGGAAACCTTGTGAACCTGGAGAGAGGATGAAAGTGACACAAGTGTTGAGTACTCTCCTTCATAGGGTCTCTATGAGTCACCTGCGACTCGATGGCACTTAACAACAACAACAATATGCCCAAATTATATGAGACAAGCTTTCACTGTCTTTTCTTCAAAAGAATATTTGATTGAACTTTCTCCAAGGCATATCTGCTTATTCTTTTGGCAGTCTATGGGATATTCAATACTCTTCTCTAACAACACATCTCAAAGGCTCAGTTGTTCCACC
>NW_006399848.1:10504293-10508559 GCF_000299155.1 Elephantulus edwardii | reverse complement strand
TCAAAGGCATGGATTCCTTTTTCTGTTATCTTTATTCATTGTTCAAGTCTCACATGCCTAACAAATCATAGGAAAAACAATGTGCTGAATCAGACATACCTTAGTCCTCAAACTAACATCAAGTGACCTCAATATCTACATGTGGGATGTTACCCCAGTATGCCAACTGTGAGTCTCAGCCATCTGCTTCAACATGCTCCAAGAAGCATGCCACATCTATGCAGGCTTTAGATGGATGTGGTAATATGATATTCACATACTTAATTTGCTATTAGAGGTACAACAATGAATTGTCAGTTTGTTGTATTTGGGGAATTAATTGTTTTAATTAGTATAGCACTTGTCTGTCAGTTTACTGTACTGTGGTAACTTGTGTGTGTTATTCTGCCTCTGGTGTTTTAAATATCATAAAGGTCACTCAATGTTTTAGTAGAGCTCCCAGAAAAAGACAGACTAAGAAGCAGAGTTGACCATCACCTTTTTAAATAACAAGCCTCTGAAAACCCTATAAACAGTTATAATATTTGAGGTAGAGCCCCAACTGGAGGTCAATCAAAACGAGGAAAAACTGAGGCAAAAATCCTTTAACAATTTTAAAATATGGAATGTAAGAACATAAATATTGGACTAGAAGTTGTGAAAAATGAATGGAAAGCATGAATATTTGCAGAAATGATGTTAGTCAGAACAGAGTTTAGGTCTTTTGTGCAAAACTTACTCTCAGTTGTATTCGACTTGAAAACACTAAGTGAAAATAGTGCTGTTTTATCTCGAGGAACACTCTTCTACTGTGTACATCACTCTTTGTCAGTGTGCAGTATGAAGTAACCTGGGTTTGCTGTGACTCTGAACCTTGTACCATTGGGGTATCAAATACCAGAATGGCTTCCCAGTGTGGAAAGTGTTTTGGTGGAACGCCCATCTGTAAAACAGGTTTTTGCTGAGAAATCAGAAATTAATCTAATTTCTTTTCCTTTGTAAGTGACTCTTTGTTGTTCTCATACTGATTTTAGTATCCTATCTTTATCTTTTAATTTGTTGAATTTAGCTATGATATGTCTTGATGTTTTGCTTTCTAGGTCTATTCTGTTTGGTGTTCACTGAACTTCCTGAAAGTGGATTTCCTTGTTTTTTGAAATAGCTGGAAAATTTCCTTTTAGTTCCTCTTCCACAATTTCGTCAGTGATTTTCCTATCCCTCTCATAGTCTGGAATTCCAGTATACATATGCTATTCTTTTTTATGTCATCCCACATAATCCTAATGCTTTCTTCATCCTCTTCATGCCCCAACTCTGATTTTTATTTTCTGATATGTTTTCATTGAGATTCTTGTCTTCCAGCTCACTTACTCTCTATTGTATCTCTTCTGTTGTACTTTTTGTCCTTCAAGCATGTTGGACACATCTGTCCTATTGGCCTTAATATTCTGAATTGCATTTTTCTGAATTTCTGTTATTTCTAGTGCTTTGTGACTGTACTCTATCTTGTGATGATTTTTTTTTAAGTTCTTCTACCATTTTATCTTAGTTTCAATTGCGTTTTTCCATCTTTAGCATTTTCTTCTATAGTTGTGCCAGCTTCTCCTCATTTCTGCTGGCTCTGTGTCTTTGGAGTGTTTGCTTTCTTAATGGTTTCCATTTTTTCTTCCTTAATTTGCACCTTCTTCCATAGCTGTCCAAATAACTTTTCATCTAAATATTTTTTCTGGTCCTCTACCTCTCGGTTGTTCCCTTTGTTTGTGGCTTCTGTTTCTTCCAACATTTGTACTTCGATTTGTAGCTGTTCTAATGTCTCCATATCTGCACATGTCAACTGCCTTCTTGACTCTAGTACTATTCATGTGGTCTGCAATATTCTCTGCTTTTTTTGGAGAAGACTTAATTTGTTTTTTTTTCATAGGGTTTGAAGCTTCCTGCTGCTTTCTAGACATTATGTGTAGTTCTCTTTGAAAGCCTGTTTCTACTGTGTCTGCAGAAGTTGTTGAGGGTTCTTTTTTTATATTGATTAGTTGCCAAGTTAAAATGTTCCATCTGTGAAGTCAGGCACTCACTCTACTGAAAGTCCTTTCTGGAAAAATTTCCTTTCCTAAAGTTCTTGAGATTTTTACTCTTCTGCACTGCAGCCACTCAGGAATATAGTCCCCTGTCACTAACTTCATTGTCCTTCTTAGTGTATGAAGTGACTGAGTGGTGTGAGACTAGGTGCCCTACTCAGATATTCCTTATTTGCCTTTTTTTTTAAACCCTGAAACAATGTTCTCCTTTGTCTCTGGAGTGGCATTGACGAAGTGGTATGTTTGTCTTAAAGATATGACTTATATAAAAAGAAAGGGGAATGGTGGGGTGGTATTGAGGGACTCCATTTTGTAACCAATATGTCATTTTAAAATGTATAAGCCTCTAGAGCAGTAAACTGAAAGTGGTGGGGGAAGAGGGAAAAGAGCCCCCACCCAAACATCAGCTGATCCTGTATCGCCCTGTTTTTGCAGGCTTTCCCCTTTAAATAGGCGGGACAGCCCAGAATCAGGGCGCACCATTTTCCCTGTTTTATCAGTACAGTTTGAGCGTGGGCCCGGATTCGAATCTGAAATAAATTCCCTCTTCCCTTGCGTCGATGTCGGCTCCTTGGTGACTTAGGGGGGAACTGGATTTGGGGCACAACATCATTAATAAGTTCAGAATTCTCGATTGGGTGGTATTAAGAAGTTCAGAATTCTCTATATAGGTAACAATTATAGGCTAGTATTAATAAGTTCAGAATTCTCTGTATAGGTATCAGTTATAAAACTTTAGTTCTTTTTCTTCCGCCTGCAAAACTAGTTGCTTAGCCTCCAAATGAATTCTCTGTTTCCTGTCTTTAGTCATGTAGAGTAGTTAGATCCATCTGTTTACCAGAAGAGGAAATACATGTACCCTAGATGCTGGTTATGCTGGTTTTCCAGTCATATGTAAACTGTATCTTAGTCTGCTGGTTTACCAGGAAGAGAACTGGAGCCTTCCTGAATTACTGATACATAAATGGGAACTGTCCTTTTCAGATGAAGAAATCACCTTTTTTACTAAAAAAATGCATTGTTAAATGATCTGGAGTTGCACCGTAGTATATAAAGCCACGACCACTCCCAGACGGGGTGACAGTCTTTGAGGCTGGGACCCACTGTCCTCCACAGTTCTGTAATAAAGTGTATTTATGGATATTGCAGTCCGTTTGTAGTATTGGCGACTGACTACAGAAAGAACCCCTTGTAACAGTAACAGTAACAGTAACAGTAACAGTAACAGTAACAGTAACAATAACAGTAACAGTAACAGCATGAGATCAGAGACCAGGGCTGCCAACTCAGGCAGCTTGTTGTGTACAGGGGAGTGTCAAGTAAACCCTCTCTCTACAGAAAATTGAGAAAGATTTCCTCTGCTCATAGTTCTGTATTCCATAGTCTATTCTCTTGTTTGGCCCTTGGGAGGGCCTAGGAACCCCCCAAGGATCCCAAAATGGAGGTGATAGGGTGGTATTAATAAGTTCAGGATTCTCTATACATGTATCAGTTATAAACTATGGTGAAACATTCTTTTAGGTAATCCACTTGCTGTACAGAGGTAACTCATGGCTGTTGTGAAGCTGAACACTGTGACACTGATGTATCAAACGTGATAATGGTTACCCATGGTGGACAGTGTTTGGTGGAGCTCCTTGATTAAAACAAGCTTGGAAGCAGGAGTGGCATCCACTTCCAAAGTAGCTTGCCACCAGAAACTATGAACCTGGAGAAAGGACTAACGGTGTCCAGGTATTTCCTTCATAGGGTCACTATTAATCACCTCCACTTGATGGCACTTAACAAAAACAACAACAATATAATTGTAAAACTAACATCAGTTTTCTTAAGCCTCCAAAACTAGTTACTTAGCCTCTGAATTCTGTTTCCTGTCTTTAGTCATGTTGTTGTTGTTGCCATGTGCTGTCGAGTCGTTTGCGACTCATAGCGACCCTATGTACAACAGCCATAAACCCTGCTCTATCCTGTGCCAATCGCATGGCCTCTGACACTCCCATCCCGATTACCCCAGTCACTGAATCAATCCACCTCATAGAGGGTCTTCCCTTCCTGCGCTGTCCCTCCAGCTTACCAAGCATGATGTCCCTCTTTCTCCTTACAACATGTCCAAAGTATGTCAGACAAAGCTCCAGAATCCTTGCCTCCAAGGAATAGCCTGGCTTAACCCTCTCCAGGATGAATCTGTTTGTTTTCTTGGCAGTCCAGGGTA
>NW_006399848.1:10499809-10501868 GCF_000299155.1 Elephantulus edwardii | reverse complement strand
TCCAGGTCTCTTTTTGTTTCTTGTAGCAATGTTTTGCAATTTTCTTTGAATAGATCCTTTGTGCTTCTGGCTAGATTTACTCCCAAGTATTTAAGCTTGTGATTAGCTATTGTGAAAGGTATTGTTTTTCTTAGCTCCAGTTCTGAATTCTTTTTTTTTTTTCCTTTCTTTAGTCATCTAAAACATAGTTTAAGCTGTCTGTTTACCAGGAGAGGAAATACATCTTTCCTAGATTAGTATTTACCTCTTTGAAACTGTTTTTCTCGGTCCTACGGAAATTGTATCTTAATCTGCCTGTTGAGGAGGAAGTGAAATATGCCTTTCCTGAATTAGCTTTTATCTTTTCAAAACCTATTTTTCCCAGTTGTATGTTAACTATTTTATCAATTGTCTGTTTACTAGTCCTTATATGTGAATTGTTTGGGGATTTTTTTAAATGTAGAAATTCTTTAATTTTACTAACAAAAGTGCATTGTCAAATACATTAGTATCTAATCCTAGCATAAAAGACTAATAACCAGTCCCAGATGAGGAGGGAAGAGGTGGGAGCAGAGGGGAGAACGGGCAGGGGTAAAATCAAAGATTTGAACGATTTGGTGGGTTAGGGAGGGGGTACAGAAAATGGAAAAGATCCAGTGGGGACCTCAAAGACAGGGTAATGATGGGTGTAGTCCCATGGTGATTAATTTGATAAAACATAATGCATGGGAATCCTGTGGATTTGATTTTATTTTTTTCAACTTGGGCTTAAAGTTGCATATGAGTAGTTTGTGGTCTGTTCCACAAGCAGCACCTGGCTAGGTTTTCCTGGCTGATATTGACCTTCTCCAGTGAGTCTTTCACAAATGTAATCCCTTCGGTTCCTATGCATACCATCAGGTGAGATCCATGTATTTCCATCTTCGTTTGTGTTTCTTAGAAAATATATTTGCAATGAATAAACCATTGAATGTGCAGAATTCTGTCATTCTATGTCCAGCCTGATTTCTGTCACCAAGTCTAAGTTTTCCAGCGACTGATCCTTCTTCCCTGTTCTCAACTTTTGTGTTCTATTCACTCATTATTATCAATGCATCTTGATTGCATGTTCAATCGATTTCTGACTGCAAAAGTTGGTAGAAATCTTCTATTTCTTCCTCTTTGGCTTTAGTTGTTGGGGCATATATTTGAATGAGAGTGATATTCACTGGACTTCCTTGTATGTGTATAGATATTATCCTGTCACGCACCTCATCGTATTTCATGATGGATCTAGAAATGACTTATTTCATTATGAGCAAACCTCATTTTTTCCTCACCTTTTCATCCCTGGCATATTTGATCATATGATCATCTGATTCAAAATGTCCCGTGCCAAGCCATCCCATTTTGCCAATACCTAGTATGTCAATATTTATGTGTTCCATTTCTTTCTTAACAACGTCTAATTTTCATATGCTTCTCACATTCCATGTTCCAATCACTAGTGTCTGCTAAGAGAAGTTCCTCCTTCTTGGTGTTTCCATACCTGAGATCTCAGTCCCAATTGCCATGTCTACTAGTCTAAGTGATAGGCTAAGTGTGCCCTATTGTTTTCGAAGTCCTGTTATTTTGGAAGTGGATGGCCAATCCTTATTGCTAGTCTGTCTTAATTTGGACAGGCAAGCATTTTACAGAAAAGAGCAGATGAAAGACATTTACTCAATTAAAATATGACCGATAGATTTAATGTTGCTATCCATCCTTGGCACGTGGATTTTGACCCACTCCTTTCCCTACTCCACCATCATCCCTTTCTGCTTCTACCTACACAATTAAACAACTGTCTCCCCTTGACCAGCTCTTGATGAGATGGCTTAAGTCTTAAGCCAGCAGGATTTCTGGGATTCTGGACACCTCATGCTGCTGCCAGTCTCTTATGATGAGGCTAGTATCGCTTAAATTAAAAAGGCTCTAAGTACAACTGTCAGACCACGAAGGCCTCTGACTGGTTTCCTGTATCTTAGGCATATTTATTGTCATTCAAAAAAAAAAAAGGAGATCCAACAGAGTGCATATTGTTGTTGTTGTTGTTGTTGTT
>NW_006399848.1:10496587-10498214 GCF_000299155.1 Elephantulus edwardii | reverse complement strand
CAAGAGGTACTTGTCAGAACAGAGCAAGGAGACATTACATGGTTGAAAATCAAGAAGGGGGTCGGTCAGGGATGTATTCTGTCTCCATACCTTTTTAATCTGTATACAGAACAGATCATCCATGATGCTGGGCTGTATGAGGAGAAATGTGGCATCAGGATTGGTGGAAGAGTCATCAACAACCTGTGTTATACAGATGACACAACCTGCTTGCTGAAACTGAGGAGGACCTGAATCGCTTGCTGCAGAGGGTCAAAGGCTGCAGCCTTCAAAATGGATTGAAGCTCAATATCAAGAAAACAAAGATTCTCACCATTGGGCCAATTGGCAGCATCAGTATGGATGGTGAAGTGATAGTTTTAGTTTGCTTGGCTCCACAGTCAATACTCTTGGTACCAGCAGCCAGGAAATCAAGAGATGAATTGCACTGGGAAAGTCGTTGCTCTTCGTAACAAAGTTTAGTAACAAACTTTGCAACGAAGTCAGGCTGGAGACTAAGGTGCCCCTGATTCTGGCCATAGTCTTTTCAATTGTGTGCTATGCATTCAGGAGCTGGATCTTTTCAATTGTGTGCTATGTATTGGAGAGCTGGATAGAAAGAGAATTGTTGTCTTTGAGCTGTGGTGCTTGAGAAGAGTGTTGAAAATACACCCTGGAGAGGGTGAAACAGGGCTTCTCCTTGGAGGCAAGGATTCTGAAGCTTGGTCTGTCATACTTTGGGTATGTTGCAAGGAGGGACCAGTCTTTGGAGAGGGACATCATGTTTGGGAGAGTAGAGGGACAGCACAAGAGAGGAAGATGCTCGATGAGATTGATCGATTTTGTGATTGGAGTAATGGGAGTAGGTGTGTCAGAGATAATGAGATTGGCACAGGATAGAGCAGGGTTTAGGGCTCTTGTACATAGAGTCACCTACGACTTGACTTCACTTAACAACAACAACAACAGCATAGAGAGAGATCTGTTGGCTTAGTGGAAAGAAAGTGATGCTACGAAGCCAAAGGTGGGTGACTAATCCACAGCCCTCAGGCCTGTTTTTAATTGTTTTTGGTAATTTAATTCTTCTAGGTCATATAGCCAGTTCATAGGGTTTCTGGAGGCAGGCTATTTTGGAAGTGAATACCACTCCTGCTTCCAAGTTTATTTTAATCCGGATGCTCCAGGAGTAAATAGCTTGACAAACATATACAACTATCAAGTAACGTAGTAAGGATTTTAAATCTATGCTCATATGTCCTACATATACTTTGATTTTCATAATATTTTCTAAAATTAGAACAAGAGTAGTATTGAATTTTTAACATACACTAGACTTCAAATAGGTTCAAAGTACTGAAGAGCAAAGATGTCTCTGTGGAGACTAAGGTGTGTCTGATACAGGCCATGGTCTTTGCAATCACTTGTTATGCATCTGAAAGCTGGACAATGACTAAGGAGGATGGAAGGAGAATTGATGCCTTTGAACTGTGGTGCTGGACAGAAGAGTATTGAGGGTACCATGGACTGCTAGGAAAACAAACAGATTCATCCTGGAAAGGGTCAAACCGGGTGGCTCCTTGGAGGCAAGGATTCTGAGGCTCTGTCTAACATACTTTGGTCATGTTGTAAAGAGAGACCCGTCCTAGGA
>NW_006399848.1:10478615-10495737 GCF_000299155.1 Elephantulus edwardii | reverse complement strand
TTTTAGACTATTCTCTCCCCCATAGACTTCAATGCCGTAAACATATTTCATCCAGTTTTTCTCAGTTTTGGGTGATTTTAATTTCACAAAAATACAATTAAATATACAGTTACTAACTCCTTTATAGGAACAGAAATAAATCTATTCTTTAATATTACAAAATATCATTTGCTTATCTCTTATACTATACCTTTTGTATACGCTCTCATCACCAGAACAATAAGTCTATAAACATTTCTCAAATTTTTGTGTCAAACAGTGCTTGTTAGAGAAATTTTTATTTTATTAAAAGTAAACAACTCCCCTAAAGCCTGGACATTGCTCCCAGCCTTTTTGGTATCTTATCATTAAATATACCTCTGCAAACCAACCTCATTAATCTTTTGAAAATGCTCCCCTTTTTTCCCCCCAGTATCTCGCTCCCTTTGAAGCAGTTTGACATAGAAGTTTATTTTCTCCAGACTTTTATCTCTAGAATGTGTATATTCCTATGACTTGATCTTCCACACTGTTGCCTAACTTTCAAAGAATCAGCTGCATTTTACTACTTTTACAAGATTGTAAACGAGAAATAAGCAGGAAAACACTTTCTATAAACTCCAGACGTTTCTTTAGAACAGACTACGTATTTGCAAATATCTCTCTTTCATCTCTTTCTTTTTAAATAGTGGATCTCTTCAGTTGTCCAAGTCTTACTGTTTTGACCAGTCTGAAACGAATTCTAGGCGTCATTATTCCCTGGTAACATCTGTAAGAACTTGGTGCATGAGCATCTCCAGAGGGTAGATGAGTACATTGCCCACAGCTGTCACACAGTTTTGTGAGGGTGAATTATAAATGTCGCCCTAATAGTTACCTAACATCTTGTTAGTGTTTCTCCTATAAATAGTAACTTAATATTAAAAAGTTATCTGCATCAACACAACAATAATGATAACAACAACTGCTAGTTCTCAGTGTAAGTTCAGATAATATCTGGGCTACTGTGGTTTTCTTTTGGGGCAAATACCTCAAGTTTCTTAGAGATATTGTGTATTTCTAGTGGAAGTTGTTGTAGTGGGAATGTGGACAGTGTTTTCCTATTTGTGGCAATTTCACAATTTTAAGTACAAAGTTAACTTTCAAATTTCCTGTCTTCTAATTTTATAACACTTCTCAGTAAGGGATTTTTGTTACATTTAAGGAAAAATTTACTGTGTAAGTTAACAATATTCAAAGAGATAAAATATATTTGTGAATTCCATTTAAAACTAATTTACACCTATTAGAATGTGTTGGGCTGAAAAACCAGCTCCTGTGTTTTCAGCATGTTAAATTTATATATTTCCTGGGTTTTGATGTTTCAAAGATGGAGAATGTTCTTCTGTTCAGCCGACATTTACCACATGCATGGCTAAGGAAATGCAAAAGCTCATTACATACGAAGCAAATAATACTGATTTCTACCTCATGAATAATAAACATTACATATTTTTAAAAAGAAAGAAAAATGTAGTCCAGGAATGTCAATGAAATCTATTATCATTCTATTAGAAGAAATATTTTCCCTTTTGTTACTCAAATTTCATGCAAGTGCATGTTGTCAGTTTATCAAATTAGAACAGTATGTAGGCAGACAATTTGAATTCTGTTACTGAATGCAAGGGGTTCTTTCCATGGTCAATCACCAATAAGACAAATGGATTGCAATATCCATAAGCACTTTATTACACAGACCTGGTAGACAGCGAGTCACCTCCAAGACTGCCTCCTCGTCTGGGAGTGGTCATGGGCTTTAATAGGAGGGTGAAACTCACTTAACAATGCACTTTTGTTAGTAAAAAAAGGATTTCTACATCTGAAAAGAATAGTTCACATTTAAGTATTAATAATTCAGGAAGGGCCCAGTCCCTTTCCTGGTGAACAGACAGATCAAACTACTTTACATGAATAAAGAAAGGAAACAGAGAATTCTGCGGTCTGAGTAACTAGTTTTGCAGGCTGAAGAAAACCGATATTGTTGTTGTTTGTTGTTATGTGCCGTCGAGTCCTTTGCAACTCATAGCGACCCTATGCACAACAGCCCTAAACCCTGCTCTATCCTGCACCAACCACACCGCCTCTGACACACCCATCCTGATTACCCCAGTCACTGAATCAATCCACCTCATAGAGGGTCTTCCCCTCCTGCGCTGTCCCTCAACCCTCCCAAGCATGATGTCCCTCTCCAACGACCCGTCCCTCCTGGCAACATGTCCAAAATATGTCAGATGAAGCCCCAGAATCCTTGCCTCCAAGGAGTAGCTTGGTTTAATCCTCTCCAAGATGAATCTGTTTGTTTTCCTGGCAGTCCATGGTACATTCAGTACCCTTCTCCAGCACCACAGCTCAAAAGCATCCACTCTCCTTCTGTCCTCCCTAGTCATTGTCCAACTCTCTGATGCATAACAAGCGATTGCAAATACCATGGCCTGTATCAGGCACACCTTAGTCTCCAGAGAGACACTGTTGCTCCTGAGTACTTTCGAGAGGTCCCTAACAGCAGACTTTCCCATCACCATACACTTTTTTATTTCCTGACTGCTGGTGCCAAGAGTGTTGACTGTGGAGCCAACCAAACTGAATCTGTGAACAATCTCAATCTCTTATAACTATAGTTTTATACCTGATACATATATAGAGAATTCTGAACTATTTAATACCACCCTATCTTTAATACCACCCTAACAATTATAATCCCTTTTCTGACATTTCAACATTTCTAATCTTAACTATTAGTTTCCTTTTCTTTAATATAGGATAAATGTGCAAATGTTTTCAAAGTATAGTCAAGAAAGTTACGTAAAACATTGTATCCAATAAATATTGGTTGAATCCTGATTATCCTGTGTTCTTAGAAGAATAACTAAATCTATTTAGGAAAAAGAGTTGCCAGAAATGCTCCTTAGAAGCAAGAAGCAAGACTTTATCTCATACACTTTGGACATGTTATCAGAAAAGACTAGTCCCTGAGCAGGACATCATGCTTGGTCAAGTAGAACAGTCAGTGAAAACAAGAAAGGTTCTTAATGAGACGCAGTTTTTGAAACACCATACTTAAAGCAGAACACAGACTGGAAGGTGGCACAGGTGCAGACAGGACTTTGTTCAGTGGTACCTAGAGACTGTGGGGCCCAATACCCACTTAGCGACATCTAACAACATATAATTATCAAATACACTTCTAACTCTACTAGGATCTGAGGATGTAAAATGAGCAAGCAAGATAAAAGACGTGCTAAAGGTGGAAATTTAAATACTTCACCATAACAAAAACACAAGGAACTACTATGAAGTCAACTCCAATTCATGGCAACTACACATATTGCAAAATAGATTTGCACCAGGGAACTCCCCTTAACCGTAGTCTTTCTAGGAGGAGTTTGCTGTCTTGTACATGACAACTGGCTGAGTTCAAGCCATCAACTTTTAGGAAGGTTGTGGTGTTAAACTAAAAGTTGGCGCTTTTTTTTTTTAGGCAATAGTCTCTGATCTTCAGTAGGTACATGGTCTTCCAAATCAATATGGTTTTGCAAATTATCAATAGCTGAAGGAGCGATATGAAGAGAACTTCTAACACTGGGCAGCACTTGGAGCAGGAAGGCTTGAGATGAGAGAGACTTGAGGCAAAACTTGAGGTGAGAACGGTTTGTGATGGGCAAGGCTTGTGGTAGCAAGATCCTGGTGAGACTGAGACCCTGGTGATGGAGAGACTGGCATTGCTGTGGAGAAACTGTTGCAAGGTGTGACCTGAATTTCTTGCATTTGTACTGGCCACAGTTGGATTTTGCTGTTCTGGCCTTTGATGTGGGAAGGAAAAAATGTTTATTGAATTGGACTCTGAGCCTGGAGTAATGGAGGAGGTCAGTGTGGTAAAGTAAGTCTCCCTCAGCCATATAGACTTACTAAGAATTTATTTTTACCTTAAAAAGAAACAGAAGTCAATGTATATGAACTTTGTAAGTAAACCAATATAAAATTAAAAATTTATTAAAAAATAGGGGTGAGGATTGGCTGGGGGTCATTAATCATGGAGGAGTTGCACAATTTGATAGGTGGGGGTGAGGGAAAGGGGAAGGAACTGTATTTGCACAATGTATTTGAATTTTTCAAACAACGTATTTGAATTCTTCTAAGATGTATAGCACTGGTCTGTCCACTTGCTGAATAGAGGTAACTCGTGATTGCTGTGATGCTGAACACAGTGACACTGATATGTCAAATGCTATAATGGTTACCCACAGTGAACAGTGTTTGGTGGAGCTCCCAGATTAAAACAAGCTCGGAAGCAGGAGTAGCATCCACTTCCATAATAGCTTGCCTCCCGAAACCCTATGAACCTAGAGAAAGGATGAAAGTCACACACAAGTGTTGAAGTCTTTCATTTATAGGGTCACTATGAGTCACCTACGACTTGATGGCACTTAACAACAACAATAACATTTGTTGCTACAATGCTCAAGGGGTTTCAGGGGGTTTTCCAGTTTAAGATTGGTCCAGACTAAGATTTAATTGAACGGTATAAGGATTTACATTAGAAAATCAATCAAATAAAACAATAAGGACTACAATAGTTTAATCTGAGACAGAATGTGGAAATAGCACAGAATTCGTTCCATTGTGCATGAGGCCAGAGGAGTTCGGGATTGACAGCACGGCAACGAGCAGTAACATGGCTTATCCATTCCACAGTACAGCCTCCCAATCTGTTTAGCATCATATACAAGGGCCTGATTAGACATGCTCTCATTTTCTATTTGTACCAAGCACATCTTTATTCTGTTTTCCTATTTTCATTTTCTATCTTCTCTACAGTCTGGCAACTGTTCTCATTAAGCTGACTTCTAATTTAGCTACCTCCGATTTAGATATGTAATTAAAAATACATAGAAATTGTTTTGCAGAAATATTTTAATAATATTTAAAGTATTGGCCAGTGAATATTCTTTTTTGTCCCTTAATTTTACAAAAATGTATATTTAATGTGCTGTGGTATGTAGAATTCTACATTGTAATAAATCTTTTTATTAGGTTTTCAAATTGCTACATAATGTTTTCTCCAAGTGTATACATTTGACATATCCCTTTCACCAAATATGGGCATCGTTACAGTGTGATTAAAGTATAATATTTATTAGAGCCCAAACAGATAGAGAAAACAGTGATCTTTCTTCATCAAATAAGTCACAGATGGAAATAAACTTCAGGATACTTTACAGCTCCCTCCTATTAAATCAAAATGTGAGAAGGGAAAGTCTGATGACAAAGAAAAGAGTACTTTCGATAATCCAGCAAGAGTTTTGCACATATGTATATATTTTTTAAATTTTTATTTTTATGTGTGTCCCATCAAATCAGATCTGACTGGTACAGGAGGCGATTGTTCCTCCTTCTTCAACAGAGCATCTGGTGGATTTGAACCGTGGACTTCAGGGATTGCAGTGCAGCTTCTTGCCAGTAGGCCACCAGAGCTTGCCAACATAGGTATATTTTGGAGAGTGTACCAGACAGATTTCAAAGAGACTCTTATAATTCCCACCTTCTAATATTCATGCCTTTTGGTAAACATTTCTTAATTTCGCTGTTGTGAGGTGCCATCAAGATGATTAAGACTCTCAGCGACCCTATGATCAACTGAATGGAACCTTGACCTCCCCTACAGTGCCCATGATCTCTGCTATGCCCGAGACCTTTGTTGCACTCATTGTCAACCCGTCCCATTAAATATGTTCTTCTCTTTTGCTGACTTTCCCTTTCCAGCATGATGTCTTTTTTTCCAAAGACTGGCCACTCTTGACAAAAATGTAATGTGAAATGAAATGGTATAACATTTTATCACTCTTGCTTTTTGAGTGTGGGCAAATCGTGATGTATTCTAACCAACAGAAAATGTCACAGCTAAGAGGATAAGGCTCTCTTGGTTATGTTTCAATACATGACTCCGTCCTTTTGATAAACTCACTCTAGATTATTTCACATGGGTGATTTTGTAAGCTTTACCCTTTGTGGTTAATTTCTAGTTTTATGGCATTGTGCTTTGAGAAGATACTTTGTATTATTTTAGTGATAATGAATTTGTTGAAGCTTGCTTTATGTCCTAATATGTGATGAATTCTGGAAACTATACCATGTGCACTTGAGAAAAAACTGAATTAAGTTTTAGTTGGGTGCAGTACCCTGAATACATTCACAAGTTGATCGGGCAATTTGTATAGTTTAGCCCTGTATCTTTGTTGTATTTCTTGTGAGTTGCCCTATTCTTTGGTGATATGCTGTCTTGTTTTTTGGGTTTTTTTTTAACTTTTTTAATTTATTGGGTTACAGAATATTTTATAATTTTTTTTTCCTTTCAATGTGTTTGCTTATTGCTATAAATTGATTTCTAATTACTGCTTTGCCTGTTTCCTCTGAGGTTTTAGTAAATTGTGTTTTGCTTTCAGACTTAGAATATTTTGGTATATTTTTAAGAGGAACCAGTCCTTGGAAAGAGACATCAAGACAGGAGAGGTAGAAGGTCAACAAAGGGAAAAAAATCTCTCAATAAGTTGAAATGACAAACTGACTATCACAATGGGCTTGTACTTAGCAGAGAGCATGAGTATAGTCCAGGATAGAATAAAGTTCAGAACTGATATGTACTTAACTCAGTGGCATCTAACAAGAACAAAAACAGTCAACTAGAACAGATGAATATTGCTAGTGTAAAGTAAATATATGGTATATGGTAGGAAAAGAAAATTAGATTTTGTTTAAAGAAATAAAGGGTAATATGTTTTTATACAATGATACATTTATGTTATTTTCTATCTAAATGTACATATTCAGAAATCATGAAATCTGTTGAAAATATTGTTACAAAAGTTAAATCTACTAACTATTGAAGGGAATATATGTAATTTATGTTGTTGTTGTTGTTATGTGCCGTCGAGTCGCCTGCGACTCATAGCGACCCTATGTACAACAGCCCTAAACTCTGCTCTGTCCTGTGCCAATCGCACTGCCTCTGACACTCCCATCCCAATTATCCCAGTCACTGAATCAATCCACCTCATAGAGGGTCTTCCTCTCCTGCGCTGTCCCTCCACCCTCCCAAGCATGATGTCTCTCTCTAAGGATCGGTCTCTCCTCACAACATGTCCAAAGTAAGTTAGACGGAGCCTCAGAATCCTTGCCTCCAAGGAGCCACTACATTTATACTATAAATGTAATTTATAGTATAACAAAAATTTCACTTGCTTTTTCTAAGTTCCCTGGGTTTTTTTTGGAATGTGAGTTAGTTACATATATGTATGTATCAGGAAACCACTTTTAAAATTTTTTTTTTATTAATGTTAATGAAAGTTTACAGAGAGTTAGGGTTTCCAGTCATTCATTGTTGCACTTTTCTCCCTGCTACCCCTGCCCCCAATTCACTTTTCTCCTTGATGAGCAAAAGAAAAACTCTTTCAGATTTGAAATTATTAAAATCTGTTTTAAAAACATGTATACAGGCTATATCAAAATAGGGAATTAGTATTCACAGCATATTACATTTGTTAAAACATTTAAATATAAATATGTAAATGACATTTTGTACTCCATAGGATGCTAGTGTCAAGGGTAAATAGTAAATGTTGTGGAACTTGAATCCAGATGTTAAATTTCATTTGACAAGTAGTTTTGATGGTTTTCTTCATGACCAGTGGATTTCAATTGGGTTATGCAGAACAACATTAAATGGACTCACATCAATAATTAATATCTAAAAGAAAAGCAAGCAATAAAAAGTTATTCATTTAATCATGATCAAACTTTTAAATGAAAATGATCTGTGTAATGGGAGCGCTGGTGCTTTAGTGGTAAGGAGTTGCATTACCATCCCAAAGGAACGTGGTCTGAGTTTAGAAACTACTCTACTGAGGAAGATGAACGATCTGCTGTCAGATTTAAAAATTATTATCCACTGGAAAATCAACTATGAGTCAGCTTTGACTGAACAGCACAGCAATAAACACATCTCCTAAACCAATATATCTACAATAAACCTTGGTATCTTATTCCTGTTTATGAATTTTGACTCCCAAAAGTTAATACAAAATTATATGCATGCAAGGACATACTATTTTTTTGTGTGTGTGTTTCACTTTCTTTTTCATCATGGATATGTATTTTATAAATTAAAGGGGTAGGAATACTGCACCAAGCAAGGGGATGAGTATCATTTTCTGAAGGCTTGTGTATGTATCATATTTTGGTAATTTTTGCAATATGTGAACATTTTATTATATTATTACACATTCAGATTATAGTATAATTGTAAACATAACTTTTAAATGCACTGGGAAATATAAAACTCGGTGACTCACTTTATTAAGATATTTATTATGATGGTCTCAAACAACTCTAATAACTCTGAGGTATGCCTTTAATAATCTCATTGAAGCAACTTACTGATAATGACACTAAATCTCAGAGATATGAAATTATTATTATTATTAAGTTCCATGAACATTTACAGAGATTGTGGATTTCCATTCATTCATTCATTGTTGCACTTTTCTCCCCGCCCCCCCTCCTAGTTCGCTCTTCTTTAAAAGCAAAAGAAAAACTCCTTCATTGGTACACAATCCCCCTGCACCACCCCCACCCCCACCCCGAGTATACTCCACTCTGCAACCCTCACTCCAAACTCTTACGATAATCATAATGCCTTAAAATATTACTTTTAAACTGTTCTCTCCCTCATCGGCTTCAATGCAGTATACATAATTTATCCAGTTTTTCTCAGATTTACCCCCACCCTGATGTCAGCCTCATTCTACAACAATGAAATTGAGATTATGAACTTGTTGTCTTGATTTAATATTATTTTACTCTTTCAAAGTAATTTTCTGGAAAAGTTTTTTTTTTATTTAGAGTTCTTTTATTATCTATGCTTTGTAACAAAGTTTATCCAGCATGCAATTCAAATTTAGAAATAGAATTCTTCTTCTTAATCAATCTTAAAGTTATTTGTTTAAAGTCTTGAATTTATTGCCAATAGTTTAAATTCTATAGGGGCTACTTTGTTTCACTGGGATAACCTCAAGCAGATGACTTGAGGCATAGTTGTGAATACTATCAATGAAATAGTAATTGAAAACACCCATTTTCTATAATCTCTGGATATGATGGTTTCACAAAACTATCTTTGGTTGTTTTTTTTTTTTTCTCTAATACATCCAAATATCTTTCATTAGAAATTTTGGATTTATAACAAAATAAAGGTAAACAACCCAATTGTAAAATATGAACAGACTTCACCAAAGAAAACAGTCAGATGGTGAACAAACACATGCGCAAATGTTCAAAATCCCTGGTACTAAGAGAGATGCAAATCGAAACAACTATGAGAGAGCACCCTTATTCACTATTGGTGGGAATGTAAAATGGTGCAACCACTAATTTTCTTTCTTTTTAACAACACAACATAATCCATACTATACCATCAAAGTTCCATTTCATCTCATAATTTTTCCCCCCACAAATTCAAATAGCATGTCTTTGCAGGGGTAGGTAGAAAATTAGGTTAAAATTAGGTATTAAAATCAGATTAGTTAGGATTAGAACCAATGCTACAAAAGAGGTAAAAGTTTCATCAGAGCCATGAGGCAGATATCAACATACAAAGAAATAGTATATTTTGCACATGAGTGATGTCAGAAGAAGTGGGCACTTTGACCATATGAATGAACAACATCAGAGCTCATCTCATATTTTTTATCTGATTAAATACTTGATAGAGGTAAAATAAAATGTGTTCTGATTTGATTGACAACAGAAACAACTCACTATCTGCATGTTAGAATAACTCATAACTAATTTTCAGTGTCTTTTTCAAGGCTGCAAATCATAAAGGAAGAGATTATACATCATTCTCCCAGAAAATAATTTGATGAATTCCAACTGGAAGAGTATGTCCTTTGGGTTAGCCAGGCAACTCACTACAGGCTGTATCACCAGAAGTCCCTCAATTTTATTGATAATTATTGACCATTTTTGTGTGGCAAAAAGCTCTGGTGGTGTAATATGTATGTTGTGCTAAGAAGTACAAGGTCTTAAATCTTTAGCAGTTCACACCCACCCTCAAGGGGTCTGCAAGGGAAAGCTGGGGAGTTTCTTCTCCAAAAAGTTGAAAACCGATAGATGATCACTATGAGTTGAAATTGACACAATGACAATGATTTTATTTATATTTAGGAAATTATTTTCCTGTCACTGGGACTCAATTTCCAGGCTTTGACATACCACCAGTAGATTAAATCAATAGACTCATTCTTTGAGATTTTATGTCAATAAAATTTTATGAAGAAGAACAATAGATTTGTGGCAATAAATTGTCACCTTTTTGTTTTATCAAAGGACATTAAAAGTATTACATTAATTTCGCAACTTTGTTTGATTTGAATGAAATAGTCTGTATAAATCTAATCTTATTAAGTCTTTGAGATCTTAAATTTGAGCCAAGAGTGTTTCCTCTCGAAACTAAACAGAAATAACTGATTGTTTTGCAAATGTTAAATTTTTCTCTAACATGATTGCTTGTTTAATAATTGTAAACCATCTTTACTCAGCTTTAAAAATAAATGGTTGTGGACAAACTCAAATGGTATTTGCAGTGCAGAGAGACACCTCAGCCTGAATCAGTAATTTACAACAGCTGTTTACCAGAAGATAAGTTATTTGAAATTCACTTTTGTAAAATGTAGATTTACAGAGTCAAGACTGAGAGGAACTTAAGGAATTGTTTAACAGGCATATTCATGTTTAATCAGAGAGCAAAACTCAAACAACTTCCTACCATTAAGTTGGTTCCAACTCATACTAATCTCCACAGAGTTTCAGGGCTATAGGAGATTGTCTATCTTTATTCTTCAGAGTAGCTGGTGGATTTGAATCTTCAGAGATGAACAGTCTTTGAGTTAGCAGTAAAACTACTGTGAAATATGCCACCAGCAAAATTCATCCGTTTAAAATCAAAAGCTAATTGCTGTTGTAGAATGGGACTGACATTAGGGTTGGGATAAGACTGAGAAAAACTGGATAAATTATGTATACTGCATTGGCACAGATGAGGGAGAGAATAATTTAAAAGCTATATATGATAGGGCATTATGGTTATCACAAGAGTCCAGAATTAAGGTTGCATAGTGTACTCTGGTCGGTGGGAGGAGTGCAGGGGGATTGTACACCAAAGAAAGAATTTTTCTTTTACTTTTCAAAGAGAGGAGTGAACTGGGGAGGGCGGGGAGGGCTGGGGAGGGAGAAAAGTGCAACAATGAATGGAAATCCAAAATCTTTGTAAATGTTAATTAAAATTAATAAAATAAAATATTTTTTTTAAAAAGCTGCTTGCTGGAAACAATCAACCTTACCACAACAATTGATTGATTTTTTTAGTGTTCTGTATAATATCCCTTAACGTACCTTTACTGTATGAATCTCAAGACAAAAACGAAAAACCTCCAAAAAACAGCAAAACAACAACCTTCTTTTAATTCAACTGACTCATAGTATTTAGAGCTTTCAAGACTATTCACTTTTGCAGAATCAGACGAGAAGATCTTTTCTCCTGGAGAATGACTTGGGAGTTTGAACCTCTGGCCCATCAATTAGCAGCCAAAATGCTTTAATCTCTGTGCTACTTGAGGTCCTTTTTAATTTTGCAAGGATATTTAAGTATGTTTTAGTAAAGACAAAAAATGGTTAAATGTGGGAAATTTATTTTTTGACAAATTCTTTCTGTAATATTCTATATGTTACAACTGTTATAATAGGTAGTATTTAGAAAATTAATAGAATTTTAATTTTGTCAGGATATCATAAAGTAGATATCATTGGGTTAAATTCTATGATGAAAGCTCAATAAATTAGAAATCACAGTTAACTCATAATTACATTTCTTTAGGCCTGAAATATATGAGCTCATGTTTCTTTGTATATAACTTACCTCATTCGCTGGTGTATTTTCGATTATTAAAGGTGTATATGTATTTCCTTTATAATTGAGAGTAACGCTATTGACAGGACTATTTCCTTTCCCCCATATTTTGACTGTTCCAAGCTTCATTTCATTTTCATTTACATAGCCACTTTTCAATATAGTGCTTGTCAAGGTGGTCTATAAAGATAGGAGAAATAAAGAAGAAATCTGTATTATTCTTTTTGAAAATTGAGTCATTTCAAAAACTAGATAAACAAAAAAGATATTAACAGTAAAGTGTTAATTAATATTCTTGAAGTGTTTATACAGTAAACATATAATACAATCTGAAATATTCTTTCACAGTGGCATATGAATTATGTGAATACACACCTTGTTAAGATTAAATTGTGCCATGAAATACATATCTTTTTCATAGGTACCTGTGGAAGAAAAATAAATAGTATTTTTTTCAAACAAATAGTTAATAAAAGTATTCTGCTTTTTTTCTTGATACAAATGACACTAAATACCATAAACGCATATCCAATACACATATAAACTAATATTTCCCTAAAAGTGTTTCATTTTCTCCAAATACAGTACAAATAGATCCCATAAAATAAGGAAAAGTCACCAGAGAGGGTTCTATAAAGAGGAGGAATGTTATTGAATGTGTCTGTTGGGGAGAAAAGTCCTCTAAATCAATGACATGTTTAAAATTTTGATATGTATACCCATGTATATTGTTGTGTTGTTTAAAATAGCAAAGATATGGAAATAGCTAAAGTGCTCATCAAGAAATGAATGGATAGAGAAACTGCGGGGCATGCACACAATGGAATATTATGCAGCATTTAAAAACAATGAATGGGGGTGGGGGGAGATTGTATACCAAAGAAGGAATTTTTCTTTTGCTTTTCAAAGAGAGGAGTAAAGTGGGGGGAGGGGGGATGCTAGGCAGGGAGAAAAGTGCAACAATGAATGAATGAATGGAAATCCAAAATCTCTGTAAATATTCATTAAAATTAATAAAATAAAGTTTAAAAAATAAAACAGCTTGTAAAACACTACACAACGGGGGGAACTTGGAAGACATTATAATGAGTGAAATACCTCAGTCACTAAAAGATAAATACTACATAGCAAGCACCACTGTTAATAAATAGAACTGACAATGGAGGGAAAGAATTGTTGTTTTGTTGTTGTTATGTGTCACCAACTCACCTGGGACTCGTA
This sequence comes from Elephantulus edwardii, assembly GCF_000299155.1. NCBI lineage: Eukaryota > Metazoa > Chordata > Mammalia > Macroscelidea > Macroscelididae > Elephantulus > Elephantulus edwardii. Next base: position 10,482,539 of record NW_006399848.1, on the reverse strand, counting down.
GCGACCCTATGTACAACAGCTCTAAACCCTGCTCTATCCCTTGTCAATCTTATTGTCTCTGACAAATCTATCCTCATCCCCAATTTATCTTATTGAGGGTCTTCCTATCCTGTGCTGTCCCTCCACCCTCCCAAACATGACATCTCTCCTAGGACTGATCCTGCCTTGCTACATGTCCAAAGAATATTAGATTCAAATATATTCAAATACATCAGCACATTCAAAGCTTCAGAATCCTTGACTCCTAGAAGCTGCCTGGCTTCACTCTCTCCAGGATTAACTTGTTTGTTCTCCTAGCAGTCCATAGTATACTCAATACTCTTCTCCAACACCACAGTTTAGAGACATCAACTCTCCTTCCATCATCCCTAGTCGTTGTCCAGATCTCTGGTACAAAGCAAATAGTAATTGCAAAGATTATGCCCTGTATCAGGCAAACCTCAGTCTCTAGACTGACATTGTTGCTTTTCAGTACTTTGGAGAGGTCTCTGACAGCAGACTTTCCCAGTGCAATTTGTCTGTTAATTTCCTGCCTGCTGGTACCAAGAGTGTTACTGTAGAGCCAAGCAAATTGAAGCTGTCAACAATCTCACTCTCTTCATTATCTATCATGATGCTGTCAATCAGCCTAGTTGTGAGAATCTCTGTTTTCTTGACGTAGAGCTTCAATCCATATTGAAAGCTGCTGTCCTTGGCCTTCTGCAGCAAGCGGTTTGGGTCCTTCTCAGTTTCAGCAAGCAGGGTTGTGTCATATGCATAACGCAGGTTGTTGATAAGTTTACCTCCAATCCTGATTCCACACTTCTCTTCATAGAGCCCACCCTCCTAGGATAATCTGTTTTGCATATAGATTGAAAATATATGGAGATAGTACACATCCATGATGCACATCCTTCCCAGTTTTGAACCATGCAGTGTTTCCTTGCTCTATTCCAATGACTGCCTCCTGGTCCAAGTATAGGTTTCACATAAACACAATCAAGTGAAAGAGTAGATAGATGATGAATAATGTATTGGAAGAGATGATAAGAAGAACTGTCTGAAAGGAACGTATGATTAGGTATTATATGTATGACAACATAGAAAGAGAAGGACATTGCAAAGTGGACTGAAGTACGGGGAAGGGAAAGGTGCTACAATGAATGAATGAAAACCCAACCTTTCTGTAAACTGCCATCAAAATCAAGATTAAAAAAAATTTACCACAACAAATAAACATTGGTTATGTAGACTACAGGTCTGGGAAGGCATAAGGGGGTGAAAGAACAGAGTGGTCAACACTTCCTTATTGCCTTAACGACTGACATAAAGAAATATTTCTAGAAGAAAGGAGAAATGACAGCAAATTGTACTTTTATCATTTGACCAAAAAATACTCTCCTGTTAAAGATTGTTACCAATCTGCTGAAATAAACTCGAAGAAAGTATAGCCAGAACATTCCTTAAAAGTCAAGATGGCAGGATTTTATTTCATATACTTTGAGCATTTTACCAAGAATTTAAAGGGGCCAAAAGATTTTTCCCCCCAAAAGTATGTAATACTTTTATTTAAAACTTTCTATGCTTGGCAGGGTGGAGGGACAGAGCAGTAGCGGAAGACCCTCTATGAGGAGGATTGATTCAGTGACTGGGGAAATCGGAATGGGTGTGTCAGAGACAGTGTGATTGGCACAGCACAGAGCAGAGTTTAGGGCTGTTGTACATAGGGTCGCTATGAGTTGTAAGTGACTCGATGGCACATAACAACAAACAACAATGTAGCCTTTCAAGTTGTACAAACCATCAAGCTACTATAACACAGTAAGCCAACTAGAATCGTTTTTTGAGATGACTGCAACTGGGTGTGCTGGTTTTCATTTACATACATTGTGTATCATACATGCCACCATCCACATTGTGTTTCATACAATCGTTCTTATACACTGTTTTACAAAATTTATCACCATTGATGTGAGCCTACCATTACTCCACCTTTTCAGGTCCCCACTTGGTCTTTCCTAATTCCTTCACCCCCTTCCTCTGGCCTCCAAACTCTGTGACCTCATGATTCCCCCCTCAGCTCCCTCCACCTTTCTCTTCCCCCTTTGGACTGTTGTGCACTTTTTATTAGTAAATTTTCCATTTTTACAATAATGGTCTTATGCAGTATTTATCATTACGAGACTGAGGTGACTCAATATAAAATGATCTCAAGCTTCTCTCATAATATAAGGTATTTTTTGGAATTCATTGCTCCTGAATGATAATGGAATCCTATGCAGTACTCAGGAGCAATGATTTCAGAAGATGTATTTTAAACCAACTATCCCTAGTGAGTCTGAGACTGATGGCTAGTAGAGTCCTGTTTATAGAAGTTTAATCTGGTCCGGAGGAGCAACTGTGGAGGTAGTAAATATATTTCTACACTTTAGGGTTTCTTTTCCTGTTATTCTGAATTACAAAAATTTGATACTATCCATAAGGACTATATTTGTGCTTGAATTCTAAACAATATTTGTTTTAAAGACCTCTCTTATGCCTCAATGTGTGTACTTACTGCTGTTGTTCAACTCTTTGGTCTTACACAAACTGAATGTTTATCATGCAGACCGTATAATGGCAGTGCATAATCCCTGTGTACACACGTTTCTTAGATATCCAGGCATTTTATTATGAAGATTAACTATATCCAGTATAAGAAGTCTGTTAAATGTTTACAAAACTATTATTTAAGTTGATTCATTTAGTTAGAAAATTAGCTTTCAATAATATCTGTTGATTCTTATTCCTCTTGTAAAACAAGACTATAAATGAAATGTGAGAATAAATGTGCTCTCAATTATGTTGAACAACAAAATTAAAGTCTTACCTATAGTATCGCCATCATCCCAAAACAGACTTCCCTGTGCCATTTGATTATCATCCGCAGCGACAATGAGTTCCATGAAATTTTGTCGACTGTAAGAAAGGAATATATGGTTTTATTCACATTTGCAAAATAGTATCTTATCCATTGATTATATGGCACCCAAATACATATAGATACATAACTACATTTAAAAAGCTCACAAATTCACCACTAACTACAGTAAGGAAAGAGATTGCAAAGAATTTTAGGAAAGGTAAATAAGTTATTTTACTTTTGAATAAGTTAATAGGAATGACATGTACTACAAAATATTTTATACTTAATGGAAGATACTGAATACATATTTTGATATCAAGAATTTGTCAACATTGCAATCCAGAAGCTGTCTTATTTATAGTAATTAAATCTGCTTAAAGTCTCTGTATATAGGCGAGCTCTGGTGCCCTAGTGGCAAGAAGCTGCACTGCAATCTGAGAGGTACACGATTCGAATCCAACAGATGCTCTGCTGGAGAAAGAGGAACAATCTCCTCCTGTATCAGTCAGATCTGATTTGATGGTACACACATTTAAAAAAGTAATGAAATAAAATAAAAAAATTTTTTTAAAAGAAGGCTATGTATATACTTATTTGTTGTTTGGGCAATCCTCTCACTGACTGTTAAATAATAAACTATTGTCAGAACATAGTTTCTCTCTCATAACAAACTTCTCATATCTCCATGTATAAATTAATAAGTGTGTTAATGAGAGTGAACAGAATGAACAGAGAAATTCTAAATATTATCTTAAGAATGGACAATGCTTCCCAACCTTGTGTCTCAGTCAGTCCACCTTTGAACAAAGTACCTGCTTCCATGATCCTTGCACAGTTTATAGAAAGCAATTTAGATAGATTCAAACTAAGGAAGCATTTCACAAACTACATTTAGCTATACAGAACTCCAGTCAGATACACTGAAGGATAAGTTCCCATCGGTGTCTCCTAAAACATTTAGCAAAAGTAGGATAAAAATGACTACATAATTTTGTGTTTTCCAGATTAAACAAAATATATACCTTGTCATGTGTATTTAT
>NW_006399848.1:10470088-10477855 GCF_000299155.1 Elephantulus edwardii | reverse complement strand
TTAGGGCTGTTGTACATAAGGTCGCTATGAGTCGCAAGCGACTCAATGGCACATAACAACAACTTGTTGTTATTGTTATTGTGTTAGTTTGTTGTTAGGTGCTGTCGAGCTGACTATGACTCTTAGTGACCTTATGAACAATAAATCTGAAACCTGTCTTATCCTGTGCCATCTTCACACTTCTTGACACAATAGAACCCATTGCTGCAGTCTCCATGTCAATCCACCTGATTCAGGGTCTTCCTCTCCTACATACTCCATCCACCTTCCCCCAAATCATGTCCCTCTTCAAGGAATAGACCCTCCTGGTAATATGTCTGAAGTATGTGAGGGAAGCCTTATCATCCTTGCTTCCTAAGAGTACTCCAGTTATACCCAATCCAAGACATTTCTTTGGGTTTTTTTGCCAGTCCACGAGACACTAAGTGCTCTTCTCCAACACCACAGCTCAAAAGCATCAATTCTTCTGTCATCCCTATTCATTTTCCAGCTATCAGATACATAGCAAATGACTAGAAAGACCTTGACCTGTACGAGATTCACTTTAGTCTTCAAACTGACATCATTGCTTCTCAGTAGATTGGAGAGGTTCCTAACTGCAGACTTTCCCCGTACATTTAAGTCTCCAGATTTCCTGAGTGCTGGTACCAAGGGTGTTAATTGTGGATCCAAGTAAAATGAAGTGTTGACAACGTCAATCTCTTATCCATCCATCCATCCAGCCAGCCAGCCAGCCATCCACCCCTTCTTCCCTCCCTTTGTCCCTCCCTCCTTCCTTTCATCCATCCATCCATCCATCCATCCATCCATCCATCCATCCATCATGATGCTATCTATCAGTCCAGTAGTAGAAACAAGAAAATCTTTGACACTGAGATACATTCCATAAGGAAGGCTGCATGCTTTGATCTTCTGCAACAAGTGCTTCAAGTCCTCTTCACATTCAGTAAGTTAAGTTGTGTCACCTGCATAATGCAGATTATTGATGAGACTCCCTCCAATCCTCATGTCATATTCCTTCTCATAGAGTGCAGCTTCTTGAATAATTTGCTCAGAATACAGACTGAATAGGCATGGAAAACGTATACAACCCTGATGCACACCTTCCTTAATTTTAAACTATGCAGTAGTATTTCCCTGTTCTGATTATACAACAGCTTCATAGTCCTGATATAAATTTCACATGAGCACAATTAATTGTTCTGGCACTCTCATTTTTCTCAATGTCAACTACAACTTGTTGTGATCCACACTGTCAGATGTCTTTGCATAGTCAATAAAGCACAAATAGACATCATTCTGGAATTCTTTACTTTCAGCCAGGATCCATCTGACACCAGTAATAATATCTCTAGTGCCACTACCTCTTCTAAACCTTGCTGGAACCTCTGACACTTCTGTATCTATATACTATTCTAGCTGTTTTGGGATGAACATCAGTAGTATTTCGTTTGCAAGTGATATTAATGATATTATTAGATCATTTCCACCTTCTGTTGCATCACCTTTCTTGGGAATGGGAACAAATATGGATCTCTTCCAATGAATTGGCCAGACTGCTGTCCTCCAAATAAGTTGTTTAATGATATAAAGGATATCATCCATGAAGAAAGCAAAAGGTCATTACAAACACAGAGGAGAAAGAAAGGTCCAGGATGGATGTCAAAAGAGCCATTAAATATTGCACTAGACCACCGAGAAGCCAAAACAAAGGGAAAACATACTGAAGATTTCAGAAAGCAGCTCAAGAGAACAAAGAAAGGTATTATGATAGAATGTTCAGAGAGCTGGAATTGGAAACTATGTAGTTTTCATTTATATTTTGTTTCTGGACCATTTTCCTACTTTAGAGAAGATATCTTCTAGGATGAAAATTTTCTGTAAATTTCCTGCATTTCTTGCAAGCAGAGGCACTGGTAACTTTTCGTAAGATCTGTAATTTTTAAAACTTTTTTAGCAAAGATTATTGGAAGACTATAAAGTAGAGAGCAATGTTTTTGTTAAAGGCTTTTTGTTTTGTTTTCCACCATCCAGTATAGTAAAATATTCCATCAAAACAAAGAAGATCAATAAATGCCTACACAAGTTGTGCCAAGAAATCTGGAGAACAACCACTTGGCCAACTGACTGGAAGAGATCGATATTCGTTCCTATCCCAAAAAAAGGTGACCCAACAGAATGTGGAAACTACAGAAAAATCTCACTGATTTCACATGCAAGCAAGATTTTACTGAAGATTATCCAAAAACGACTGGAACAGCACATCAACAGAGAACTACCAGAAGTCCAGGCTGGGTTTAGAAGGGGTCGTGGTACTAGGGATATTGTAGCTGATGTTGGATGGATCTTGGCTGAAAGCAGGGAATACCAGAGGAATGTCTATCTGTGCTTCATTGACTATGCAAAAGCATTTGACTGTGTAGATCATAACAAACTATGGTTGACTCTGAGAAGAATGGGAATCCCAGAACACTTGATCCTTCTAATGCGAAACTTATCCTTGGACCAGGAGGCAGTCGTCAGAACAGAGCAAGGGAACACTGCATGGTTCAAAATTGGGAAGGGCGTACACCAGGGATGCATCCTATCTCCATACCTTTTCAACCTATATGCAGAACAGATTATCCGGGAGGCTGGGCTCTATGAGGAGAAATGTGGGGTCAGGATTGGTGGACGATTTATCAACAATCTGCGTTATGCGGATGACACAACCCTGCTTGCTGAAACTGAAGAGGACCTGAAGCGCCTGCTGCAGAGGGTCAAGGACTCCAGCCTACAATACGGATTGAGGCTCAATGTCAAGAAGACAAAGATTCTCACCACTGGACCAATTGGCAGCATCAGGATGGATGGTGAAGAGATTGGGATTGTTCACAGCTTTAGTTTGCTTGGCTCCACAGTCAACAGTCTTGGCACCAGCAGTCAGGAAATTAGAAGGCGCATTGCCATGGGAAAGTCTGCTGTTAGGGACCTCTCCAGAGTACTGAAGAGCAATGGTGTCTCTCTGGAGACTAAGGTGCGTCTGATACAGGCCATGGTCTTCGCAATCACTTGTTATGCATCAGAGAGGTGGACAATGACCAAGGAGGACAGAAGGAGAATTGATGCCTTTGAGCTGTGGTGCTGGAGAAGAGTACTGAGAATACCATGGACTGCTAGGAAAACAAACAGATTTGTCCTGGAAAGGGTTAAACCGGGTGGCTCCTTGGAGGCAAGGATTCTGAGGCTCCGTCTAACATACTTTGGACATGTTGTGAGGAGAGACCGGTCCTTAGAGAGGGACATTATGCTTGGGAGGGTGGAGGGACAGCACAGGAGTGGAAGACCCTCTATGAGGTGGATTGATTCAGTGACTGGGATAATTGGGATGGGAGTGTCAGAGACAGTGCGATTGTCACAGGACAGAGCGGAGTTTAGGGCTGTCGTACATAGGGTCGCTATGAGTTGCAAGCGACTCGACGGCACATAACAACAACAACAAGGTATTCTAATATATTTGAGGTTTCTCAGTTATGACTCAAATCCTACTGCATATGAAACATCCTTGTATAACTTACGTGACAAGGAAACTTAAACAAAACTTAGTTCAATTTTGTGTGTGATAAGTCAAGTCCTTTGTTCTTGATCCAACATCCATGAAACTGTGAGTCAGCTAAACCGTTAATCTGTATTAAAATCTCAGGCCCTTACCAGTTTTTGCCAATTCTTGCATGATGTATCTCAGTACCTAAAAGTGAATCTCAGAATACATCATTTACCTGTAAAATGTGTTATTAGCTGGTTGTTGGCATGGCAAGATGTGTCCACCACGGACGTGCAGATTTATGTAATCCCATGGAGCAGCAAAGGTATTGAACTGTCCTCTAATATGAATATCAGAGCCCTGGAAATGAGAACGTTGGAAAGAAAAATGAAGCTAGCAAGATAGGGAATCATCAGCAACCTTAATACACCTGCTTCCTTGAGGAATGCACTTCATAATCAAATAATTCTATAGTCAATTAGAAATAAAAACTTCAAACACTTATTCAGGAAACCCTGTTGTTTTAAAATACAACCTAAGTATTTGATTTTATAATTACTTCAAACGCAACTTTTTCTTCCTGTATTTTGTTGTTGTTAGATTCATCGAGTTGAGTATGACCCCTAGCAACCCTATGAACAATAGATCTGAACCCTGTCCTGTCCTGTGCCATCCTCACTCTTCCAGATACACAAGATCCCACTGCAGCAGTCACCGTGTCAATGCGCCTGGTTGAGGGTCTTCCTCTCCTTCCCCGACCCTCCACATTTCTGAGCATCATGTTAGGAGAAAGAAGGTAATGTATGATTCCGTTTTGAGGGTGATATTAGCATACACTAAATTTGTAGGTTTTGGAAAAGTCAAAAAACTGATTTGCCACATGCATGGTTTTTTAAAAAAAGGGTTGCGTCCATCGTAATGATGATTTTACAGGTCTCATAAAGTACGATGGTCTTGCTATGTGTACGTAAACAGACCATTGACAACACAGTTAATATACACCAAACCCAACTGCTATGGAGTCAGCTCCTTATAGGACAAGACTGTCCATCTTTTTATTGCAAAACAATTGATAGATTCAAGCCTCTGACCTTTTGGTTGACAGCTGACACATTACACACTGTCCAGGCTCCTTAATTAACTAGGGTATTGTTGTTATATGTGCTGTTGCATCAGACCCCAACTCATGTCTGACTCTAAGCAGGTTTTCAGAGGCATTAAATTGAAAGTAAAGAGATTGCCTGACCTTCTCTCATGGAAACACTAATCAGTTTGAATCACTTGCCTTTGGAACTGCAGCTTCTTATCACTAGGCCACAAAAGCTCCCTTAAATAAATTAACTCACTCTCTCACTATGTATTAATTCAATTCAGCCTAATTAGAAGGAAATATCTGTGATTCTTTGAATATACAAAATCCAAACACATCATTTATGAAAAAGATATGATTACATTGCTACCAGCACCTGTTTTATCAAGTCACCACAATTTCCTCAGTACTTACTGTATGATAATCAAACCATCGTGCATTAGGGACATAGCCGTAGACTCTATCACTACCCTGAAATGTAAAGATACAGAAATAAAAATACATACAAACAAAAAAAAAACACACAAAACATTTGTTTAAGAAAATCATTCATTTTAGTACTTACAAATTCCATTACGGGAGTAACCATAAATGCCGGGCCCCACAGAAACTGCTTGAATATATCCCATGTTTCCCTTTCATTAAAGAACCTTGACAGAAAGAAATGCAAATAGTCAAATTCAATCAAAACAGTCTGTCTCTGCTTGGAAAGGTAGATGGTCTCCACAGAGAAGAAAAGTCTGGATGAGAAGGATTGGCACAGGAACTGTGACAATGGTCTCAAGTGTGTCATAGATAGTGAGGTTGGCTCAGGAGAGGACACATTTCAGAGCCATTGACTAGAGAGTGCTATCAGTTGTAATCAATGTCACATAACAAAAAGGAAGTCTCTCTATCTGATACTATGAAATAATTTGTCAAACTGCATTTTTGTGCAAAAGAAATAAAAACCAAACTCTAAAACTCAGACAATTCTGTCACTCATAATTCAATGTGTAGTAATAATAGACGAGGATAAATCTTGTCCATGACTAAATTTCCTGACAAAATAAAAAGAAATATAATGGACCTAAAAAAATAGTTTCTTGAAAGAGAACTAAAGAATTAAAGGTTTTTCTCACATATAAGTAACAAACTAAGAAGTAAAATTATAAACTCCTTAGAAGAGAATCATGAAAAAAAACTAAAAGAATTTTTACTTGATAATTCTGAAAAGAATATGTTTAAAGTACTTGAAGTCATTACATAGGCAATTTTAATATATTTCTACTGTTTTACACATCCCAAGACATTTGTAAATTTGGAGTTAAAGTGTTTGAAATAGATCTGATTTTAATAAATTTTTCTTAAAGTTAATTAAGGTCTAGATAGTGGTCGCCCTTGAGTTGAATTCTACATGTGGCAATTTCAGATCTAACAGGAAGAAATGTTCCTCATTCAATTAGTGGGGAATCAAGAGTACACAAAGAAGTAAGTATACTATTGTTGTTAGGTGCTATCAAGATGAGTAAGAGTCATAGTGAGCCTCTGAATAAGAAATCTGAACCTTGTCCTGTCCTGTGCCAGCCTCAAAATCACTGACACATTTGAACCCATTGCTACAATCACTACCTCAAGCCACCTAGTTGAGTAACATGTTGTAGTTTGAAAGGTGCCAACAAATTGAGTATGAATCATAGCGATTCTATGAACAATCAGTCTGAACCCTGTTCTATCTTGTGCCATCCCCACAATGTCTGACACACTCAAACACTTTGCCACAGTCACTGTATCAACCCACGTGGTTGTGGTTCTTCCTTTCTTTCTCTGTCACTCTCCATTTCCAAGCATGATGTCCCTCTCCAAAAAATAACTTTTCCTAGATACTGAGTATACTGGGGGTATTCGATTAAGGAATTGTCTGTGATTGTTTTATACTGATTTTTTTTTTGTTTATAGTATAACACTTACAGAAGGTATCTGCTTAATACATTCCATGGAATTGAATTTTCCTAATTTTGTGATATAGAAGTTTGAGTGATTCTAAAATTTCTAAGAGCAAGATAATTTCTCTTGAGTTTGTGATTAGCTTATTTCCAAGAAGAGGTAAGATAATCCTCTTCAGTCAAGTACTTACCTATATTTACTTAATTACTGTACGTGTGAATGACTTTGAATATTGTACATAGATATTACTTGCCGTTGCATATTTTTCAAAATATTCAGTGAAATAACAGAAGGCATTGTAGATGTTCTTATAGGTAAGAATGCTTGATTTATAGAAACTGATTTACAAGTATTATTATATAATATTTATTAGTCTCTTACGTGTAAGCTAATTATAGGCTCAATTTGTATCAGGAAATTCTCATTCTATATATTTACTTGTATGAAGTTATTGAATAAATTAAATTAAAAACATCTCCCCATATTAAGCAAAACACACAAAAACCCCTCAAAACTTTCAACTTACTCATGCATAAGAGGTCTAATCACAGTGCCGCCATGAGCATGGATTTCATGCATTTGAGTATAGAAATAGGGCAATAGAGTGTATCTAATATTTAGAACATTCCTTGACATAGTAGAAAAAGTTTCGTTCCACGAAGCAGGATCTTGCCTCTGAAACAAAACCAAATAAAAAATGTTTCATAATCAGGAGTTAGTTTACATTTTTTCCCCCTTAATTCCTACTGTTCACATAGACTTTTGGAGAATGAATCTTAAAAACATCATGCTAGTGCATTGTCACAGACTACTGTAATATTTTCAAACAATGATAAAGGATTCATTCTCTATTATGTTGATGGTGTTTTACTATTGATCCAGAACCAACTTATAGACGACTCTCTGGAGGCTTTTCGGAGGCTACAAATCACACAAGAGAACTTGTACATCTTTCTCCTATGAAACAGCTGGTGAATTTGAATAGCTGGTCTTTGAGTTAGCAATTCAGTTCATGCAAGCAACCTTTTAATAAGAAAAATCTGAAAGTCATGTTGTCCCCTTGAATATTTAATTGAGCCTGGAGTTGACAAAATGTAGGTAAAAGCATATAAAGGGTAGTTAATTTTTAATAAATGACATCAATATATTCTCAAATACAGGGATAACAGTGATGTTAAAAATCTGTTGTTACTGTTAGGTGCCATCAAGTCAAGTTTGACTCATAGCA
>NW_006399848.1:10446539-10469473 GCF_000299155.1 Elephantulus edwardii | reverse complement strand
CCAATGCAATACATCTCCTGAATTCCTGACTGCTGGTACCTAGAGTGTTGAGTGTTGATTGATCCAAGCAAGATGAAGTCATTGACAATTTCAGGCTATTATCCATCTGTAGTAATGTTCACCAATAGAACAGTGGTGAGGATCTCTGTCTTTTTGATGCATAGATATAATCCTTACTCAAGGCAATAGGCCATGATCTTCTGTAGCAAGAGTTTCCTTTCTGCAAACAAAGTTGTGTCATCACTATAACATGGGCTGTTGATGAATCTTCCTTCACATTTGATGCCACACTCTTCTTCATTGAGTCTAGCTCTGTTGTTCAGCATACAAATGGAATAGGTCTGGAGAAAGGATATAACCTTGACACACACCTTTCTTTATTTTCAGCACTGTTCCCTTGTTCTATTTGCACAACAGCCTCTAGGTCTTGGTATAGATTCTGCATGAGCACAATTCAGTGTTCTGGTATCCTCATCCTTCTCAGTGTGAACCATAAAGTCATTGTCTTTGCATAGTCACAAACACCTTTCTGATATTCTCTGCTTTCAGCCAGGATCCATCTGCTATCAGGAATGATATCTATGTGCTTCCTCCGCTTCTAAAACCAACTTGTACTTCTAGCAGTTCCCTGTCGATGGAGTATCCAAGGTGCTTCTGAATGCTTTTTAGTTAATATTTTGCTTGTATGAGATATTAAGAGTATCGTTTGATAGTTTCCAAAATTTTATTAAAGGAATTAAAAAATATTCCAGACATAAATAGAGAGAAGTGGAACTCACTATGATAATTCTACAAAGTGTGTCCTTATGAAGAAAAATGCATTATGTAACTATATTAATACTAGCATTAATATTGTCATAGTATTAGTAGTACTAATAGTATTTTTTAAGGATCTTATTGAAGGACTCAACATTATATTAAATGAAAGAATATGCTCAAGCCTCTTCTGGAATACAAACTCCAGGGTGAAAGTCTGCAACTGGTTGTCAAAAGATTGAAAGCTGGTAAAGACACTGTGTTGTTGTGTACCATGGAGTGGGAACTGACTGAAGGCTGACCTTTCAGCAAGTTTTCAGAGACTGTCAATTGCAAAACTTGGGAGCATCTGATGGTTTCAAACAGTACACTTTTGAGTTGTCAGTGTGATTGCTTATGACTGTTGTTGTTGTTGTTATGTGCCGTCGAGTCACCTGCAACTCATAGTGACCCTATGTACAACAGCCCTAAAGTCTGCCTTATCCTGTGCCAATCTCAGTGTCTCTGACACACCTACCTCAATTCCCTAGTTACTGAATGAATGCAGCTCATTGAGGGTCTTATCACTAGTCCATCAATAAAAGACAAAGATAGTGATAATTACTTTTTAATTTCACTTGTATCAGGGTTACAAACAAGACTACTGTAGAATATAAGTCTAGTGTTTGGAAACTATCTTGTGATATAAAAATGATTGGTACATTTTAGAACTGTGGACTATCTATGGAGACTTCAAGCTCTGAGAAATAAGAAAGTTGAAAAGTCATTGAGAGCTAAATTTCATCTTTTGTATATATGTTGTTAAAGATGATAAAACCCTAAAGGTAAGTATATTTGGAAACTTTGAAGCTTTGTCTAATCTGATGATTATTCTCATGAACTCCAAATAATGAGACTTAAAGGGCACATTTGTTGCTTTTAGAAGCTATAAAATGATGTCAATGATAATGTCTTAATATACAGGAACTTAATTATAAAGTAAGCATTACAAAGTTTCATTTTATTAATCTATATTCCTATAATTATTATAATTATTTTCAACCATTTCAAGCTTTGATGCTGGTCTATAAAAAGACTTTTCACTTCCAATTGCTTAGTTTGGAGATCATTTCTTATTTGTTTAAAAAGAATGGTTACAAATACAGATTTATCACACACCTCCCCTCAGACATTTCAAATTTTTATATGGCTATCATTTAACCAAGTATCCACTTTAAATTATAATGAGAAATGCAGAAAATCCCCATAAAGATGGACTCGGGTATCTTGGTAAATACAAAGGGTTTTAAATGTTTTTGTATAATTCAGTTTATTCTGAAATTTCTAAGGCTAATTGTTGTTGTTGTTGTTGTTATGTGCTGAAGAGTTAGAAGTCACCCACAGCTGATCCTTTAGTTGTTGTTGTTGTTATGTGTCATCGAGTCGACTATGACTATTTGCAACCCTATTCAAAATAGCTCTGAATCTTGTCTTATCCTGAGCCAAACTCACTGACACATCTACTCTTATTACACCAACCCCAGCTATTGTGTCAATCCATCTCATCTGGGGTCTTCCTCTCCTGTGCTGCCCTTTGACAAATCCAAGCATGATGTCCTTCTTCAAAGAGTGTTCCCTCCTGGCAGTATATCCAAAGTATGTGGGACAACATCTCAAAATCTTTGCCTCCAAAGAGCAGCTTGGTTCCACTCTCTCCAGGATAGACTTGTTACTTTTATTGGCAGTTCATGGTAGACTCAATGCTCTTCTCTAGCACCACAATTCAAAAGGATCAATTCTTCCTCTGTCATCCTTGGTTCAGCTCTCTTATGCATAGCAAGTAATGGCACAGACTATGGCCTGGATCAGGCACACCTTAGTCTCTAGAGTGACATTCTTGCTCTTCATTACTCTGGAGAGGTCACTGACAGCAGATTTCCGTAACACAATTCATTTTTTGATTTTCTGACTGCTAGTGCCAAGCGTGTTGATTATGAAACCAAGCAAGCTGAAATTGTTAACAATTTCAATCTCTTCTCCATCTATTATTATGCTGTCAATAGACCCAGTAATGAGAATCTTTATTATCTTGATATTAAGCTTCAATCCATATTGCTAATTACAGTCCTTGACTCTCTATACAGCAAATGGTTCAGGCCTTCCTCATTTTCAGCAAGTAAGATTGTGCTATAAGTATAGTATCGCTTACCCTAGTAAAAGCAATGTTGTGATTTCTTGAATATGGATAAAATGCTCCAAGTTGCATCCAGCGGGCACAGAGCTCATATTCTGAATTGTTGAAGAAGCCACAGATGTCCGCACCACTCTGAAACATATTGTCATATTTAATTAAATTTCAATTATTTGTTTCTAATTATTTATAAAATATGAACAAAGAAAATAGAAGTACTCACATATGATATTCCAAAAAGACTAAACTCCATCATACCTAAAATAAATGATAAGAAAATCTATAAAAGTTCTCATATATTTTAACATTTGTTTTTATTTATAGTTATGAAGATGCTGTATTTTAATATCAATATTTAAATCAATGAAATATTTTTGAGGTTAATATACTTTCTTTTTATAATATTAATAATTTTATTGATAAAACTAGGCCATTATAAATTTTTGTGATACTTGCTAAATGACACAGAGAACAAATACATTAAAAACACATTATGAGAAGAAAGTAGGACTGACTTTTCAGGTTTCATGTTTTTCAAAATAATGAGGTTGTCTCTGCAATTGTGTAACCAAATTTTTCATTTCTTGAACAAATGGAATTATTTTAATTAAATAAGATTCTCTAAAAATGAACATCTCAATGAAATGGAATGTATATTATTTCTCAGCTCTTCCTTTAAAAGGAAATTTTGTTTTCCTTGAATCCATTAAGCAATAATAGATATTTTACAAAGAGTCATGAAAAATATCTTTTATTCCTTTAAAATTACATACTTTCCTATCTGCTCAAACATTGTCTAAAGTCTGCTTCAAAATGTTAAATCTGTCATCCATTGATATATGTGATTACTATTTTCAGGAATTTAGAATTTCTGTCCATTTCTCTTTTTGAGTTATTTTCTTCCTCCACCCCAATCCTCTCCAACCACAGAACTGAGTGCAATGGGGATAAAATGATCTTTTCAAAATGGGCTAGTTAGATGTCATTAATTTCAACATCTCGACTCTTGACTCTGAGCACTGGGCAACTGCCTTTTCATGATGCAATGTTGTCGTAAACATGCCATGACAAAAACATAGCTTTGAGGTGAACTAATAAACATAGGAACTAATACCAACTGGCATTAATACTTAGTAGAAAATGCAGAAGTATGAAGATAAAGATGGTTACTCTTACATACCAATGATAGATTTGTCCAAGTTGGTCCACTCGGCATAGTTGTCCCCCAGCCAGTGTCCTGCCCATTGTCCAGCAGTAGGAAACGTGGAGCGGGAAATAACGATCCCTCTTTTCCCTGTCACTTTCTGCAGTGCACTAACATAGATGAATAAGAATCAATTAATTTGTGAAAGAGATATTTTCTTAAATATTCCGAATTATAATGTCAAAACTGTGTCAGATTTCTTCTTCATAATTTTATTTAAAGACTAGAAATGGAGCTTGAACCAATTAAGTAAAATATTTTACTCATAATTTTTATTTTGAATTTTTTTTTATTCTTTCACCAGCCTCAATTGTAGGATAGAGCAATGGTTTTTCTACTATTGTTGATCATTCTAATCCCTGTGGAATATCAGATGCTTGATTCCATATGAATCACATTGGCATTAATTATAAGTCTCTGGGTTTATCCAAGGGAACTGTTTTTGCCTAGTGGGTAGAGACTTGTGCTGCAGTACCAAAGGCACATGGTTCGAATCCACTATCTCCTTCTGAGTGGTCGACTGTCTCTGAAATCCCACTGAAGGGTCAGCTATAGTTTGATTCTAACTCAATGGCACAACACAGCGTGTCTATATGATTTGATTGAAGTCATCTAAATCTTAATTAAAAAACAGTGATCTGGATGTGCTGAATTGTTTAATATGGTGATCTAATTATCTTTAAATTTTAATTCATTAAGATAAAACAAAACAAATATTCTTTGCTGAGTATATTATTCTGTTGCTCAAGAACTACATATAACTAATAAGTACCAGGGTGATAGCCCAGAATAATTTAGAACGATTTTTTTTTGCTGTAAATTTTATTAAATGATGCTGATGAAGCTTCGAACAAAAAGAATGGTCTATGTTTCACCTGATTGTTAGAAATGCAGATCGTTTCTATGACGTTTAAAGACTGAGATGCTCAGGATAATTTGCAGATGTTCTACAATTTGCTCATAAATTACTTACATATTTCATTTTATGCCCACCCATGTTTATAGAAGCTATATTTACAATAGCAAAGATCTGGAAACAACTCAAGTGCCAATCAACAAATTAATGGCTAGAGAAGCTGTAGTATATTCACACAATGGAACACTACGCTGCATTAAAAAACAAGGAACTCATGAAATATGATGCAAAGTGGATGACCCTGGAGGGCATTACGCTGAGTGAAATATCTCAGTCACAAAAGGACAAATATTGCCTAGGGCCACTGTTGTAAAACAAGACTGACATCAGGGTTGAGGGAAGACAGAAAAGGAGGGGAGGAATGATGCATATTGCATTGAAACAGATGAGGGAAAGAACTGTTTAAAAGAGACATATGGATGGGTATTCTTGTCATTACAGAAGTCCAGCATGAAGGCTGCACAGTGGAGTTGAATTGGGGGAAGGGACTGCATAACAATTAAAGAGTTTTTCATTTTCTTTTCAAGGAGAAGAGTGATTGCGGGGAGGGGATGGGCAAGGAGAAAACTGTAACAATGAATGACTGGAAATCCTAAGTCTCTG
This sequence comes from Elephantulus edwardii, assembly GCF_000299155.1. NCBI lineage: Eukaryota > Metazoa > Chordata > Mammalia > Macroscelidea > Macroscelididae > Elephantulus > Elephantulus edwardii. Next base: position 10,463,824 of record NW_006399848.1, on the reverse strand, counting down.
TAAACTTTCATTCAAATTAATTTTAAAAAAAGAAGGAAAAATTATTTACATATTTCATTTTGAATGCTACTTACTCATAAGTAGGTTTTACTTGTGACCATCCATAGAGATTGTGGACATCATAGTGCAAAACGGAGGAGCCATCGCTAAGAATCTGCTCGGTTTCCATGCACATGGTTCTGAAGTGCAAGCCGTCAGTTCTTTTTGTGAGTTCTGTGGAGAATGAATAAGAACAAATTAATACAACATAAAGTTCCCTTTGTTGAAATATGTATTATTATCATTAGATGCCATTGAGTCAAGTGCAACTCACAGTCATTGAGTCAAGTGCAACTCGCAGTAACCCAATAAACAATAGATATGAACCCTATCGTATCCTGTGCCAACCTCACAGTCTCAGACATACTCGAGCCTATTGCTGGAGTCACTGTATCACTCCATCTACTTGAGGGTCTTTCTGTCTTCTGTCATCTCTCCATCTGTCCTTCTCCAAGGAATAGCCTCTCCTACAGCCCCATGCCCAAGATATGGGAGATGAAAGATGAAGCTTTGGCATTCTCCAAGACCTGTCTGTTCTTTTGACAGTCCATGGGATATTCAGTACTCTGCTCCAACACCACAACTCAATGGCTTTGATTTTCCTTCCGTCATCCTTATCTACTGTCCTGCTCTCGACACCCTAACAAATGGTTGAAAAGCCCATGATCTTGATCAGGTACACCATAGTCTGTAAAAAACATCACTGTTCCTAAGTAATTTGGAGAGATCCCTAACTCTTCAACCTGTAAAGCCTACATCTTTAGGATTATATTAAATTATATAATAATGAATTATCACAAAATAATAACATGATAACATAAAATACATGGCAATAACCTGGGAAATAAGGTGGGTAATTTAGTGACTCGTTTCTGCATTGATTAGTAGTTGTTCCATTTACAAAACTTGATGGTTCATTCATATCCTTCAAAAGAGAAAAGGAGAGAAAAGTAATAAATTACTCCAGAGCATAGGTGCTTTAAAAATTCCAAAATAAAACAATAAAAAAACAGCTTAGAGAATTTATAAATATAAGCAGCATATTTCGGTAACAATACACATTTGTTTATTTCTCTTTTACTGGTTTGTTTAACCTGAGGAGTCAGCCAGGGTCATTATTCCTAATTACCAAAAAGTAAAGAAGTTCAATTATACCAAGAAATTTAGTAAAGTTCTGTGTTTCTTAGCTTTTTTGGCATTTCAAGCTTTCTTTTAAAAAGAAAATATAAAATTGCCTGTTTTTCCTGCAGTGTGAATTTAATATGTAAAAGTGAGTTGTTTTTGTTTCTCAAACAGAAATGTAGTTAAAATAGCTTTAGATTCCTTGTTATATTAATCAGATAATTTACTCACTCTGGAAAACTGGAAGAGTTGCATATCTATTCCCATTCTCAAAAAAAAAAAGGTGATCCAACAGGACGTGAAAATTATTGAACAATATCATTTATATCACATGCAAGCATAGTCTTTCTGCAAGTTATCCAAAAGTGAATAGAACAGCACATCAATAGAGTACTGCCAGAAATACCAGCTGGATTTAGAAGAGGTCATGGCACTAGGAATATTATTGCCAATGTCAAATGGACCTTGGCTGAAAACAGAGAGTACCAGAAGGATATTTGTGTTTTATCGACAATGGAAAGGCATTTGACTGTGTGGATCACAACAAATCAAGGCTAACATTGAGAAGAATCCCAAAGCAGCTGATCATGTTTATGCAAAACCTAAACCTAGACCCGGAAGGTGTTGTCCGAACAAAGCAGGGAAACATTGCATGGTTCAAAATAAAGAAAGAAGTGAATCAGGTATGCATTATTTCGCCACGCTTTTTCCATCTTGTATATGGACTGGATCATTCAGGAGGCTGGACTTTATGTAGATTATGGAATCAAGATTGAAAGAAGACTTATCAACAACAGGCGTTATGTAGATGTCATAACCTTGATCACAAAAACTAAGGAAGGCTTGAGGTGTTGCCTGCAGAAGGTCAAGGACTGCAGCCTTCAATAGGAACTGAGACTCAACCCCAAGAAAATGAAGATTCTCCTCACTAGGCCAACTGGCAGTATCATGATAGATACAGAGAAGATTGAAGTTGTAAATAATTTCATGTTGCTCAGATCCACGATAACAGTTCTGGAATCAGCAGTCAGTAAGTCCAAAGACAATTTGTTTTAGGAAAGTCTACTCTCAGGGATCCTTCTGGAGTGTGAAATAGCAACTATGTCAGTCTAGAGACTAAGATAAGCCTGATCAAGGCCATGCTTTTCTCAATTTCTTGCTATTCTCTAAGACGAACCTGTATGTTCTCCTAGCTGTCCACGGTAGATTCAGTACTATTCTCCAACACCATAGCTCAAAGGCAGCAATTCTCCTTCTATCATCCCTAGTCATTGTCCAGCTTTCTGTTGCATAAAATATAATTGTGAAGACTATGGCATGGATCAGGCAAACCTTAATCTCCAGACTGACACCACTGTTCTCCAGTACTCTGAAGATGTCCCTGACAGCAGACTTTCCCAGTGCAATTTGTCTTTTGATTTCCTGGCTGCTGGTATCAAGAGTGTTGATTGTGGAATCAAGCAAACTAAAGCTATTAAGAATCTCTATCTCTTCATCATCTATCATGATGCTGCCAACTGGCACAGTGGTGAGAATCCTTGTTTTCTTGATATTGAGCTTTAATCCATATTGAAGGCTGCAGTCCTTGACTTTTGGAGCAAGTGCTTCATGTCCTCCTTAGTTCAAGCAGGCAAGGCTGTGTCATTTGCACTGCACATGTTGTTGATGAGTCTTCCACCAATTCTGATGCCACAATCCTCTGTAGAGAGCCCAGCCTCAGTTCGAGCAGGCAAGGCTGTGTCATTTGCACTGCACATGTTGTTGATGAGTCTTCCTCCAATCCTGATGCCACAATCCTCTGTAGAGAGGCCAGCCTCCCAAGATGATCTGTTCTGCATACAGATTAAAAACGTTTGGAGACGTTTTTACATACATTCCTGGCATACATGCTTTCCGATTTTAAACCATATCATATTTCCTTGCTCTGTTCTGATGACTGCCTCCTAGTCTGAATAATTGTTTCACAAAAGAACAATCAAGTATTTTGGGATTTCCATTCTTCTCAGAGTTAGTTATAGTTTGTAGAGATCCACAGTCAAATGCCTTTATGTGTGTGTGTGTGTGTGTGTGTTTATGTGTGTGTGTGTGTGTGTGTTGCTATATGCATATTTTCTTGTGGGGGATAATGGGTTACATTTTTTGCTATTTTAACACTATATGATGAAAAATTAAATCTTACTGCTACAACTTTAAAGTTTTATTGAAGAAAAAGAAGGTTTTTTAAATATTTTACAACTGTATTTGTGAAAATTGTTTCTTGCACATAAATAACATTTGCATGGTTGTACAGATTTATTTTTAATTCCGGTAAAAATAAAACCCATGTTTCTAAGTATTTAGGACTGGCTAGAAAGAGTCTACGTGGCTCTTTGGTCAAGTGAGAAGTTCCCAGAGTGCAATACCTATCCACATAAATGACACTGCTACAACTGTGTCAACAATCCTTAGAACAAGAAAGTTCTATGAGGAGAAAGAGAGATAATCTTCACAAAGAATATTTTGCTAAGTGTCCATCAACAAATGAAGGAATAAAGAAGCTGTGGTATATTCACACAGTGGAATACTATGCTGCATTGAAAAAAAGGAACTCATAAAATATACAAAATGGGTGACCCTGGTGGATATTATGCTGAGTGCAATGTCTCAGTCACAAAAGGACAAATACTGCATAGTGCCACTGTTGTAGAATGGGACTGACATTAAGGTTGGGGGAAGACTGAGAAAGATCAGATAAATTATGTATACTGCATTGAAACAGATGAGGGGAAAACTGTTTAAAAGGTATATATGATTAGGTATTATTGTCATGACAGGAGTCCAGAACAAAGGCTGCACAGTGGAGTGGTCTTGGGGGGGAGGGATTGAATAACAATGAGATAATTTTTCTTTTACTTTTCAAAGAGAAGAATGAACTGGAGGGGAGGGTTGGGCAGGGAGAAAAGTGCAACAGTGATTAAATGGAAATCCCACATCTCTAAATTTTCATTAAAATTCACAATAATAATGATAAATTTAAATAAAGGAAAAATATTTTGCTGATATGGCTATAGTCAAGTAAGAGTTTTGTAAACTCCCTTGACAATAAATAAATTAAAAGACACCTTTCTTAGAATTTACTTACAATCCACAATCCATCAAACTTCATTTGATTATTATAGAAATCTTCAATTTCTTTTTCCCACCACTCTGCTGTAGACCTTCTGAAGAAATCTGGGAAAGCTACATGTGCTCTAGAAGCCTGTAAAAACAAAATTTAAACTCAAAAACTTTATACTAGTGATCAGGGAGCCAACTTTAACTATGTGAATTCTTACATATTTTTTTTTTCTCCCCCGTCACTCAGTTTATGAAAGAATAATATCAGAGAAAAGACCCACACATAGACAGAATGAAAACAATGCAACCTGGGGTAAATGACACAAAAACAATTTCAAATCACACAGATATATAATTTCCCGTGTGCCTTGAACAGTGAAAGGCAAGTTCTATGGATATGTTAGTAGAACCCAATGCACTAGGCTAACAGGGGCAAAAGCGGAGTAAACTTATGGTGTAATGTGCTTCTCTGATTAAAGTATATCTACTCAGCAAACAAACAAACAAAAAATGTTTCACCATCTCAATAAACTGATTTTTTTCTTACCTCTATCCTCACCATCCAAGTAGCAAAAAGGTGTTTTAATAATCTTACTACAAAGAATATCCACTATTTTTTGAGTATGTATAGGAATTCCAAAGTTAGAGTCAATATCCTTTAACAGTGTACTAATCTTGTGCAAGTAGATTAAATGGCAATGCCAACACACACACACACACACACACACACACACACACACCCCAAACAATCATCTAACTGCTTTACTTCAGATTATAAGACTATATATCTCTTTTCGGCCTTTTGGTTAAGATCAAGTGCAGATTATAAGACTATATAATGATTTTAGAACAGGTTGCTTCGTAAACAGAATATGATAACAGAAAGAAAACAGTGAATATGGTCTACAGACATTTTCAAAACATGTATTGTTCATAGTTTTAGATTTGAAAGAGACTTAATTTTTCATGTTGACCAATAATTACATTTCATTATAAGGAAAGAAGATCTGGTCGTGATGTTATATTGATGAACATTTTTAAAACTCAGATATTTCACTGAAATAATAGGACAATTAATAACAAAGTTTACACCTTTGTTGAGACTGTTCAAACTTCCACATTTCGGTTCATTTGTTTATTTTACTCTTTTAAAAATCCACTTTTATCCTTTTAATGAAAGTTATTGTTTTCATCTGATAATTGATCAAGTTAATCTGATTGGAAAATGTTTATGGAAAATGATCTCGTGGGTCTCTACAAACAGTATTTTAAAGTGACATCACCAGATCACTAGCAGCACCTATTTGGAGAGGCCATGCATTTTCCTCCACTACTAACACCATCTAATTCTAGTGTGTAGACCCTGAGCCCATATCACGCTATTTTTTTCCTCAACAACACTGTTTGATATTTCTTTTCCTCTTGTGGCCTTGCATGTAGGCAGTCGTGCTGCTAACCCTAAGACCACAGTTATCTGGAAGTCTGAATCCACAAGTTACTCCATAGAAGAAAAATGGGCGATCTCCTTCTATGTGATTTATACCTTCAGAAAACCCACTGGAAGCTCAACTGTGAGTCAGTAGTAATGAGAAATGTTTGGAAGGATGGGGGAGTGGAGAAAGAGAGGAAGATCATCAATGAGAAGGATTGATACAGTGACTGGGGTAAGGAGGTTAGGTGTGTTGGAGACAAAAAAGTTGGCCCAGGATAGAGCAGGTTTCAGGGCTGTTGTGTATAGCGTTGCTATGAGTCAGTCACAAGCGACTTAACAGCAATGAGAAATGAGAGAAAGTTTTAAATTTTTTTTGTTTTACGTTATTTTTTTTAATTATACTAGTTCGTTGTCATTGTTAAGTGCAGTTGAGTCAATAGATGACTCATAGCAACCCTATGAACAGAAGACCTGAACACTTGCATAAATCATTTCTCCATGTTCATAGAGTTTCCAGAGGCAAGCTATTTCGGAAGTGGATGTCAATCCTGCTTCCAAACTTATTTTAATTGGGGAGCTACACCAAATACTGTCCATCATGGGTAACCATTATAACACTGACACAACAGTGTCACAGTGTTTAGCATCACAGCAAACACGAGTTACCTCTGTACAGCAAATGGACAGACCAGTGCTATACCACTTAGAAGAATGTTTGAACAATATCAGTTAAAACCAGGCCTGAGGGCTACAGATTAAAATCACTCACCTTTGGCTTGGTAGTATAACTTTCTCTCTACTAAGCCAACAGAGCTCGCTCTATGTTGTTGTTGTTTCTACTTACAAAATTTGAATACATTGTTTTTGTACCAGTTCAACCCCCAGTCATCAAATCGTGCGACCCATTATTAATTTCTCCTCATTCCTCTCCACTTCTTTAGCCCTCTTAAGTTCATAGGAGACACTGGGATCTAGCTTAGTAGACTTAATCTATGGTATAAAGAGACTTCCAAATACAGCCAGAAATACACAATCTGAAGAGGATAAATTTGATAAACGGGACCTTTTAAAGATTAAATCCCTGTGTGCATCAAAAACTTTTTTACCACAAGGTGAAAAGAAAACCTACTGACTCAGAACAAATATTATGTTCAAACACAGTTGAAAAAATTGAGAGGTTATGGGACATTCACACAATGGAATACTAAACAGCACACAGGAGCAATAATTTTGTAAATTATTACCTAATTTGGGAGAGACTGGAGAGCATTATACTAAGTGAACTAACTCAGTCCTAGAAGGTAAATACTGCATAAAAATCAATCTTGTAAAATGAGCCTGAGAATTTAAGAGAGGGGAGGGTGGAAAGAAAGTTTTAAATAACATTGGTTCTCAAATGTCCCAGGTATTTGAACTTGGTTTGGAAGATCCAAGTTCATTCATAAGACAAATATATTCATTCATATGTTAAATTAGTTATGAATAAAACAGCAGGTTACACAATTTCTCTGAAATACATTTCCTTTTCTACTTAATAAATATTATTTAGTATAATTAAAATAATAGTCAATTGGATCGATCAAGAGATTAAATATATTACTTAATAGAATAACTTATGCCTTTGAGACCGCAGTACAATTTCTTACCCCTAGGCCTCCAGAGATCCCTAGATTATTAGTAAACATTATTAAATCCTAATGCTAAAGTTGACTTCTATTATGCATTTAAACAATGTAAAACTTACATTAACAGCTTCATCTTCCGTTAGACTTTCATCTATTGTAACATTGGGCAAATCTGGCCATACCTGTGAAGAGAAAAGAAATAAGGAAAGAGATAAAACAGGTTTAATATGACGTGCCTATATTATGCTAGTGTTTTGGAGATATATTATAGACTGTTGCTGTTAGGCACTGTAGAGTCGAGTACGACTCGTAACAATCCTATGAAGAAAAGGTCTGAGCCCTGTTCTATCCTGTGCTATCCTCATACTTCCTGACACCCAAGAGCCCTTTGCAGCAGTCACTGTGCCAATCCACCTGTTTGAGGGTCTTCTAGTCAATCCACCCGGCCAAGGGTCTTCTAGTCAATCCACTCGGTCGAGGGTCTTCTAGTCAATCCACCTGGTTGAGGGTCTTCTAGTCAATCCACCTAGTCGAGGGTCTTCTAGTAATCCACCTGGTTGAGGGTCTTCTAGTCAATCCACCTGGTCGAGGGTCTTCTAGTCAATCCACTCGGTCGAGGGTCTTCTAGTCAATCCACCTGGTCGAGGGTCTTCTAGTCAATCCACCCGGCCAAGGGCCTTCTAGTCAATCCACCCGGTCAAAGGTCTTCTAGTCAATCCACCTGGTTGAGGGTCTTCTACTCCTTCTCTGATCTTCCACCCTTCCCAGCATCATGTCCTTCTCCTAAGAGTAGCTCCTCTTAGCAACATGCCCAAAGAATGTGCTGAAGCCTCATCATTCTTACCTTCAAAGAGCACTCTGGCTGCACCCTCTCCAAGACATTTCTCTCTGTCCTTTTTGCCACCCATGGGATAGGCAGTGCTTTAGAGCTTTATGATATTTAGATATTATAGCCTGGAGGTCCTCAATTCAGAGATTTTTTTCCTATTATTTATTTTTCAAATGTTATTTGACACTTGTTTACTTTATGAACTATACAAAGAATTGTTTCTAATTTAGATGATTAGTATACATTAAATAACTAAGCAACTCTGCATTCTTTATATCTCTATTTCTCTCTGAATGAAATGTGTTAACAATATAATTATAAACAAATTTTCAATGGAATAATATTTTTTAATTTCTTTGAATTAAGGTATTATCAAAGCTTGAATTTAGTACCTTTGCCCAACAAATATCATTGCTGTTAGGCCATTTGACAAAGACGTCTTTTTCCTGTCCTCTTGTAAATGCTGGGTAAGGCTCGGTTTCATTTCCAGAAATGGCTGGGTCCTAAAATTTAAATACATACCATGTAAATATAAAATAAAAGTGTAGTAACTATAAAACATGATTATTTTTCATTATTATGTGTCATAATATAATGCTCTCACATAGATTGATAAACTACAATAAAAATAATCTTATCAGATCTCTAATTTGATGCACATGAAAATTTTGAGGACTTATGAAGATATAACTATGATTGAAGGTAAGATTGCTAGTGATGTTATTATGGTTTCTTCTTAACTAACTTGCTACGTATAATTTACTGATAAAATTTGTATCACTAACTCAAACATTATGACCAGTATAAGAAGTAATCAGTCCTGGAGTATGATGATTTGAGAAATGTACAGGAGATTGCATCACTAATATTATGTATGGTTTCTCTAAACGGAGACTAGTTTCAAAGCATTTTAGGCTATTACTGAGAACAATTCGCCTTTGATTATCTTTTGTTTTAAGTTTTTAAGGCTGTATCTAAAGTAGAAATACTGCCATCATTAAAAAGGAGAGAAAGAAGGGTTTTTTTGAGAATATGATACAAAGTTGTGTACTTTATATTTTAAAGTGCTATTATTTTGTCATTCTAGGATAGAAATGAAATGAAGAATTACAATTAAACCACAGAAAATTTAAAATACAAATGCTGACCAGTATGATGATGTATTTCATTCCTTGTGCTCTTATTTTATCAACAAACTGAGGAAGGTCACGAAATTCATCACCAATTGTGAAGTCTAGTTGTCTTTCCATGTAATCAATGTCTGTGTATTGAACATCCTGAAATAGATGAGAATTGTAGCAGTCGAGTCAGAGTAACAAAACAGTGAGTTGATACTATTTTTAGGATGAAAGTAATAACAATATGAAAGGTTGAATGTCTTTTCACTGGATCCTAAAGAGTAAATGAAGTAACAGAGTATTCAAGAAATAACAGTTATATGCAAAGGATACAAAAGATTCTAAGAAAATTCAAAGATATATTCTGTTTTTTGCTAACATTTTCTTTTCAATGTTTAATTTAAATTATTCAAAATCATTGTGTTTTGTTGCCTAATTTCCAAAAGAAGCAAGTATAAAGTGATGCATGATCTTATGTTATTAAATGGTAAATAATTATTTTTACTATTAATTAATAAATAAACATTGGCCTCTTTGTAGAGCCACAAAGAAAGTGTAGCATAATTAGAAACTATTAATAATATTGACAAAGGTGGAGAAATAATTATAGGTAGATTCATTTATATGGTCAGATATTTTTTTTTCATTTTCAACCAAAGTAATGTTTGAACTAAAAATCTAAGACTAAGAAATACTTGGTATACTTCAGCGTTGTGCAATTAAAAAATAATCAATTTTAAAAAAAAAGAAATACTTGGTATAGAGTATATTTAAAATCTGCTTAAACAAATTTTAATTTTACCATGAAATTTAAATTTTAGCAAAAATTCATTATTATTTTGTCTTAATATAGATTAGTTCCATTTCTTCCATAATTTTATAAAAATGTTGTTGTTGCTGTTGCTGTTATTATGTGCTGTCGAGTTGCCTGCAACTCAGAGTGACCCTATGTACAACAGCCCTAAACCCTGCTCTATCCTGTGCCAATCTTATTGTCTCTGACACAACCACGCTGATTAACCCAGTCACTGAATCAATCCATTTCATCAAGGGCCTTCCTCTCCTGCGCTGTCTCTTCACCCTCGGAAGCAGACAACTCTCTCCAAGGGCTTGTCCCTCCTTGCAATATGTCCAAAGTACGTCAGATGAAACGTCAGAATCCTTGCCGCCACGGAGCAGCCTAGTCTGACCCTCTGTAGGATGAATCTGTTTGTTCTCCTAGCAGTCCATGGTATAGTCAGTACTCTTCTCCAGCACCACAGCTCAAAGGTATTTCTTTCCCTTCTATCATCCCTAGTCATTGTCCAGTTTTCTGATGCATAGCATGCCATTGCAAAGACTATGGCCTGCGTCGTGCACACCTGAGTCTCCAGACTGACATAATTGCTCTTCAATGAAACGTCTCTGAAAACAGACTTTCCTAATGCAATGTGTCTTTCAATTTCCTGGCTGCTGGTATCAAAAGTGTTGATTTTTGAGCCAAGCAAACTAAAGCTGTTACCAATCTCAATCTCTTCATCATCCATCATGATGCTGCCAATCGGTCCAGTGGTGAGAATTCTTTTCTTGATGTTGAGCTTCAATCCATATTGAAGGCTGCAGTCCTTGATCTTCTGTAGGAAGTGCTTCAGTTACATAGCCACGCTTTATGACACTAGAAATGTCCCATAGTTTTCTTGACTTTAAAACTTTAAAGAAGCTGGTTGGTCTTAGGTTCTATTTCTCACAGTATCTCTGAGTTGAAACCTTTCTTTTGGGAGTCAAGTTCTTAATCATCATGCTGCCAAGACTCCTTTTAGCTCATAAAAAGCACCTTAAGAAAAAACTTCCCTTTGACCATGAATTATAACTTTCATTTTTCTCCATCATCAAATTACAAAATTAATTCTTCCCACAAAAATATGTTCTGTGGAGTAATCTATCGCACATTGTACTACTAATCAAAAGACTGCATTTCTCTTTTTTCTCTCTCCACTTTATTTTTGTTTTATATTGGTTTGCATTAAAAAAAATCTTGTACGTTGTGCATCATTCACGTACGTTGTGTTTTGTCATTTGAACCATCAAGGCTCCATGGGAGGAAAATAAGCAAACTTTTCCTGTTAATATTTATAGTCTAAGATACCCAAATAGAGATTCACTATGAATGGAAATTGACAAAATTACAGCTGAGTATGTTGCTGTTAAGTGCCATCAAGTTGAGGACAATCCTATGAAGAAAAGATCTGAACCCTATTCTATCCTGCGCCATCCTCACACTTCCTGACACACGAGAGCCCATTGCAGCAGTCACCATGTCAATCCACCTAGTAGGAGGCCTTTCCAGACTTCCCAGAATCATGTCCTTCACCAAGGAATAGCACCTTCCAGGAACATGCCCAAAGTATGTAAGGCGAAGTCTTATCATTCTTGCCTCCAAAGAGCACTCCAGTTGCACTCCTTTCAAGACATATATTTTTGTTCTCTTAGCCATCAAGTTGAGTATGGAAGCACATATATAAGATTATTATAAGAAGAACAACTTACTTTCTAATAAATCTTAAAAATCTCTTTGGATCATGAATTTCTGTTTATCTTTCTTCATCATTAAACTAGAATATTCATTTTCCCCATAATAATATGTTTTGTAATCTGTAGTATGTTGTGTTGTTAACCAAAATCTACTTGCTTCTTGTAGTTTGTACCCACACAAGGTTCCACAGGAGGAAACAAATGCAGGGTTACTACGAGGGTCACCATGACAGTGAGTGTGGAAGCGCATTTGGAGTTATATAGAGATTGAGATGTCTTAAATTGAAATTCTCCTGATTTTCCTACAGTGAAGGTATAAATGTCAAACATTTAAGCTTCCATTATGATTAGGGAGTTTTTATATTCATTAGGGAACTCTTGTGGCTTAGAGGTAAGAAATTATTCTGCCACTCCAAAGGGAGATAGTTCAAATCCACCAATCACGCTGTAGAAGAAAGACAGATGATCGCCTCCCATAGGACTTGAAGCCTCTGAGAATCCTCTGGAAGGTCAGTTATGAGTCGGTTTTAACTCAATGTCATCTTGCTAGCACAACAATAACACAACAACATATTCATTACCAAGAGTTCCTGGAAATTTCTATTTTTTTTAATAAAAGCAAAAATTAGGGACTTAGTCTTTTTTGATACTTATTAAATTTGACCCAATAGAGGGAGAATTGATGCCTTTGAGTGATGGTGCTGGAGGAGAGTATTGAATATACCATGTACTGCTAGTTAGGAGAACAAACATCCTAGATGAGGGTGAAACCAGGCTGCTCCTTGGAGGCAAGAATTCTGAAGCTTCATCTGACATACTTTGGATATGTTGCAAGGATCGGTTAGGCCTTGGAGAGGGACATTATGCTTGGGAGGGTGGGAGGATAGAGCAAGAAAGAAAGACCCTCAATGTGATGGATTGATTCAGTGACTGGGGTAATAGGGGTAGGACGTGCCAGAGACAATAAGAATGGCACAGGACAGAGCAGGGTTCAGGGCTGTTGTACGTATGGTCACTATGAGTCCCAAAAGAGTCAGCATCATAAGACAATTACAACAATGAGTGACACAAGTTGAAGAATTCTCTTTTTAACTCAAAAGTTGGTTATTCAAACTCAGCAGTCCTTCACTCATCAGTAAAATCAATGAGCAATCTACTTCCCTAGAGATTTACAGACTTGGAAAACCATTGACAGCTCTACAGTTCCAGTTTCTCCTGGTTGTGTTTTGCTGTGAGCAGAATGAATGTGATGGGAGAAGGTTTGAGGTTTAAGCATAAATGTTTAGTCTCCTGAGCATTGAGGAGAAAAGATACTACATAGACCCTGGATAACAACCATCAGTATTGTTGAAGTAAGACAAAAAGAATTTATTCACATTTCCAATTTGTTCTCCTTAATTTGATACATCAGTTGAAGAAATTTATTTCCCTGGACCATTACCATTAAACAGACAAGGTATGCTGAATGTGTCTGTACAAAGAAAGCTTATTAGATAAAAGCAGGTATATAAATTCACTTGTTTAGATTTAGTCAGATTCATGGACATGGGCAGAAGAAGAAAAAGGAAAAATAGTGTCTCTTCACGAAAGTTCTGAAGTATTATGCAAGTATTCTGAAGTGTTTAACTACTGCATTCTGTTCTTAGAGATGCCATAAAAAAATAGCTGTATTGTTAGTTATACTTACATATGGAATCCTAGCAGCCACCATGTCATTAAACACTTCTTCAACCTGTGAAGTGTTCCTGTACCCATAACGACAGAGTTGGAATCCCAAAGACCAGTAAGGTGGCATAACAGGGTGGCCAATTACCTTTGGAAAACAATGAGTTAGTGTTACTGCTGAACAAAAAGAATACTAATAAAAAGAATTAATAATAAATAAAGCTAAATAGGTATAACTATAGAAAGAAATGTGTAACTGTACTTCATGATACTGCTGTGTTGCAACTTCTGGAGTTGGGCCCAAAAACATATAAAAGTCCAAGATGCCTCCAATTATACGGTAAGTCAGAGCAGGTGTTGGTTGGAAGGTAACGTCTGAAAATTGTAAACAAGATGACATGATGTGTGTGTGTTATTCATTTCTTTTAGAAAAATACATAAAATACCAACAATTCAGCAAGTGACTCAGTTACCCATTGCATTGCTGTTGAGCAAGAGGACGCTATGGGCATTCCCTTCATTCTCCAGGGCCATGTAATAGGGATGGAATCCATAGGAATTGAGTTTATACTGAAATTTTCAAAAAAAGAAAAAAAATTAGAAACAGAATATATATTTAAGCAATATTTTTCCACTCAAACTATGTGTGAATTAAAAATAGATACATGTTATTCTTGTGTGTGTGTGTGTGTGTATATATATAAATTTTAATGAAACTTTACAGAGACTTAGGGTTTCCAGTCATTCATTGTTGCACTTTTCTCCCTGCCCACCTCCTCCCTCCTAAATTCACTCTTCTCCTTGAAAAGTAAAAGATAGACTCTTTCATTGTTATGCAAACCCTCCCCCCAAGTCCACTGCACTGTGCAGCCATCACTCTGGACTCCTGTCATGACAATAATACCTAATCATATATCCCTTGTAAACAGTTCTCTCCATCTGTTTCAATGCAGGATACATCATTCCTCCCCTCCTTCTCTGTCTTTCCTCAACCCTGATGTCAGTCCCATACATATGTTATTCTTAGCAAATAATTTCTCCTTTGCTTAAATTGTTTTCTGCTTTGAAGTATCCATATCTATCAAACACAAATATGGGAAGCCAAACTTTATACCAAATATTATATGAAAACCCTTGTTCAGGAATTGAAGAAATTACAGATATATAAGTTAGGATTTCTCTTATGGCAGATTCTAGATGAGCTGTTTGTTCCCTGCAAAACAGGAAACAGCAAGGGGCCCCCTACAGAGGGAGTGTTACTTCCTGGGCTGGAGTTCACCCTGAGGCATCAAGGTTAATAATAGTTAAGGGTAAACAAAATTCTTGCATCTGTGAACCTCTCCCTCCTGAGTCAAGCAGAAGGTTTTCAATGAAAAGAGATTGGCTTCATTTGCACTGAATTCTTTTTGTAACTTCCTGTTGGTTTTGAATAAAAGGACAGAGAAGCTTGGCTTGAGGTCTTCAGTGGAGAACTGCTGGCCCCCTGTTTTATGCTCTCTGCTCTATCTCATTCCTGGCTGTTTGTCTCTTTATTAATAATTATAAAATTATTCTATTCTTTGGGACTCTTGGTCTGCAACAACAAAACTCCACCTTCCCTGATGTAAAAAAAAAGATTAGTTTTCTGTTACTACTTTTTAAAACATGTTACAGGTTTTATTTATAAATTAGCACTTAATTTTCAACAAAAATAGTAAATCATTTTTAAAATTACTAAAGTGATAAAAGTTTACTCATAAACTTACGTATTTCATAGGGTTGCTATGATTTGCAGTTGGTGATACAAAACAACAAAGTATTTAATTTCGTTATCAGTTACATCTTTTCCTGAATAATAAACCTACATTCTGGGTCCTGACAAGTCTTACTGAAGGTAATAAACATATATTAATGATCTGCAAATAAACAGATGCCTTTTCACCCACCCTTGAGTGATTTAAAGGAATTTGAAAGCATTTAAAGGAAGTTTTATATAATGAGAAGCATGCTTATTTTAACCTAAGGCGTAACAATACTAATTTTTAAAGGGTCCCTACGTGGCAAATTTTGCTAAAATATATGCTTTCAAACCTTCAAAAGCCCAAATTTGAGCAAGTATCCTAAAAATAAAAAGTTATTTAAGCACCTAAAAGAATTTAAAAAGTTTCTAATAGTTCACAGATTTATAACATTCGACTGAGTTTGTCTCTGTCTCATAGGGCAAGTGTACAAGATGGAAATGAGCTGGTTTCTTGAATTGTTTTCACTAAATATGCTTTTGCATGGTATATTTGAGGCAATTTTAGTTATTATTATTCTTCACAGCATTAAAAATTCATTAAATGAGTTTATTAATAAGACAAAGCTTTGGGAAAAGTGACGGTGTTGTTGTTGTTATGTGCCGTCAAGTCACCTGCAACCCATAGTGACCCTTCGTGCAACAGTGTTAAATCCTGCTCTACCCTGTGCCAATCTTATTGATTCTGACACACTTAGCCCCCGTTACCCCCCAGTCACTAAATCAATCCATATCATCAAGGATAGGGGACTATAAAAATATTTTCTAAAGATGTACGTTAGCAGTATGGCCTTAAAAAAAAAACCCCAAAATCCAAGATCACAGCTGTGGGTGATGAAGGACTAAGTCAACACAATTATCTAAGAAGTTGAACATTTTCAAGAAGCCTAAATATTTTTGTTTCTGTCCTTAAATTATTATTTTGGTTTGATTACAAAGTCCATATGTATAGTGTTTTACACTATCCTTCACTCACCTTGTAGTGCTTTTGTTTTGGGGTGGGGTGTGAGTGTGTGTGTGTGTGGGTGTGGGTGTGGGTGTACCATGAAACTGGATCTGACTGGTGCAGGAGGAGATTGCCCCTCCTTCTCCAGCAGAGCATCTGGTGGATTTGACACCTTGTATTTTATACAATCATTCCCATTCATTATATTTTTGTTGGTTTTTTTCCCCTTCTTTTTTCCCTTTCTTATATTTATTGTGGGGTTTTATTCCCTACTAGTTTGTTTACAAAATAATCATCATTGGACTATACTCACCATTACCCTGTCTTTTCAGATCCCATTTCCTTTACCCCCTTCCCTTCCCCCCACCCCAAATTGTGCAATTCTGTGATTTCGCCCCACTCATCCTCACTTCTCTGCTCCCACCCCTTCCTCTCAGAGACTAAAGGCCCCCAGCCTTGCAGGGAAAACTGAATTAGCTTCCCCTGTGTGCACTTGAGAAAGTTAAGAGTTTAGGTAACAAAGTTGCTTTTCTTACTCTAGTCAAGTAAGCTGTTATTCATCCACTTCTCTTCATGTATCTATAATTTCTCTTGACCCTGTCTGCACTCTGAGAGACACTGGATCCTCCCTGAAGAGTCTTAGTTTTCTAAAGCCCCTTTTCGAAGCACTTCAGTTCAGAATTATAGGTCAACAAAGAAAGGATTTAGCATTTAATCATAGTCTAATCTCTTGTTTTATCAGGTAGTTAAGTGCTACTCACACCAGGAGGTTGATCTCTTGTGAACATTCCCCACGTATGCCAGTTCAGGTCTCGCTTAAATGCAGTGTGTTCCACTTCTCCAAATCCATATATATATTCTGATGGCAGACGAGTGGATATTTGAATGAACTGGTCATTAAAAGTAAATCCAGGTAGATGAGAATCCCAACTAGAAACAAAAACAGTTCTATTTTTGTAAAAATATACACAAAATTGTGTTACAAGTAATAAGTTTAATTATTTGTTAAATATTCTAAAAGTTGATATTTTTTTTCGATGTATACTTTATTGTATTCAGCTGTCAAGTGGAAAGAATGATAATATATTTAATATTTTGCTCAACTCTATGTGTAATATAGCCAGC
>NW_006399848.1:10435933-10446166 GCF_000299155.1 Elephantulus edwardii | reverse complement strand
TTTGTGCATTATGAAGAATTGGTTGCTATACTTGTAGTATAAGAGGGTAGAAAAAGGAAGCAATTATAGCTGAGAGAGGAACTATTCAAAAAGTTTGGAATATATCCAAAATTTTTTTACTAAAAAAGTTCAAAATAATCAGAGAAAAATACTTCCCAAATAAATATTTTGCAGCAAATAATTTTTTACAATGACTAAATGTTATCCTTTTGAAAAACAACAATTGTAGTAATAAAATTCTTTCGAAGCATACATACCTAATTTTTTTTTCATTGTTTGCATCCTTTAACAACATTATCTTCTAAAGGATGACATCACAAATTTAAATTATATGAAAATATCTTAATACGGTATGTTGTTGTTTACCATCAAGTCAGAACCAACACATAGCTGGTTTTCCAGTGAAAGAACTAAAGCCCTTGGGCGGAATATTGCTCATCTTTCTCCCATGAAACAGCCAGTGGATTTGAACTTCCTACCATTGAGCTGGCAGCATAACTTCTTACCATTAGACTATCAGCATTCCCTTAATCCAATAGAGCTTTTTACTTACTGAAATAAAAGCTTGAAATGATTTAAAGTAAATTTATTGACTCAACATTTATAAAAAGTATCTAGAAATAGATGTCTTCATTTCCATTCATGAATAACTGCTAGAAACAGTTTGGTCTTCATCAAATTCCTGTCACAATTAACTTCAACAGCTCTAATAAAATATTTATGCAACTCGTTTTCCAATTACACATTTTTGCCCATAATAATAATAATAATCATGCTTTCAAAAGGAGTCTTGATTTGGGGATCTATTCATGGTTACAAGAATGGATCTGATGTTAAATAATGTAAATCAACCAAATCTAAAATTTAAAAAAAAATTTTATTGTTGTTGTTGTTATGTATTAATTATGGTTACATTATTTCGCTTAAAAACATTATAATGGGCCCTGTTGTTTAACACAAAGAAAACATATACTGCATTGCAACAGATGAGAGAGAGAACTGTTTAAAAGGGATAGATTATTGGGTATTATTGTCGTAACAGGAGTCCAGAACGAAGGCTGCACAGTGCAGTGGACTTGGGGAGAGGGATTGCATAGCAATGAAATAGTTTTTCTTTTATTCATCAAGGGGAAAGCGAATTGGGGAGGAGGGGGTGGGCAGGGAGAAAAGTGCAGCAGTGAATGACCGGAAACCCTAAGTCACTGTAAACTTTCACTAAAATTAATAAAAAAAACAAGAACAAAGAAGACTATATTTTAATGCAATGCTGTTCCAGGCAACGCAGACTGAAATGCTCATGCTACCTTTCCTATACTGAATTTAAAATGAAAATTAAATCGCTTACATCACTCTCCCAGTACTTCTACGACGAATCTGGATTGCAAATGGATTTTTCCTAACTTCAACATCATAAAGTCTGTTTTCGTAAGTACTTGTGGGAGTTGCTGGAACGTTTAAGGGTACTGGAACTTCATATCTCTTCTTCTGGGCGTCATAAATCTATGGCAAGAAAAGAATGAAACTACAAATGACTTTCTCATATAATTGATGTTTTACAAATATTATTAATAATGGTTCAGACAATACTTAAAATCAGTGCCTATAATTCCTGATTCTCAATTCCTGGCTTCGTGCTGGGAAAGGTGAAGGGTCACAGAAAGAGAAAGACGGATTGACATAGTGACTGTAGCAATTGGCTGGGTACATGAGAGATTGTGCTCCAAGTACAGCGAGGTTCAGCTCTGCTGCTTATAGGATTGTAATGAGTCCATCATCTCCATGACACTTTGTAACAACAACATATTCAAACTTCATTTACTTTTTTCTCTTAACTATTTCCTTGTTCTTATTCTTTTTTTTTATTTTAAAAGTGAAACTATGTTATCTTTTCTGTCACATTTTTGCTCCTTTTCCTTTTGTAATTGGTTGAAGTATCTTTTTTGAATTTGATGTTTCTGGTTAGGAAATAAGGATGACAGGAAAAGAACTGATGCCTTTAGCTATAGTGTTGGAGAAGAGCACTAAACATCATATGGATGTCCAAGAGAATGAATAGGTAAGTCTTGGAGAGGGTGCAGCCAGAGTGTTCTATGGAGGCAAGAATGAGGAGGCTTCGCCTCACATATTTTGGACATATTGCTAGGAGGTGCTGGTCCTTGGAGAGGGCCATGATGCTGGGAAGGGTGGAGGGTTGACGAAGGAGAGGAAGACCCTCAACCAGGTGGATTGACGTGGTGACTGCTGCAATGGGCTCTTGTGTATCAGGAAGTGTGAGGATGGCACAGGACATGACTGGGTTCAGATCCTTTGTTCATAGGGTCACTATGAGTCATACTCAACTCGATGGCACCTAACAACAGCAACATTTTAAGGAAAGAGTATATTTATCATTTTACTATGGAATTTATTCCTTTGAATTTGTGTTTTGAAAGTCAAATAAGACATAGATATATAGTTTTTCTAGATTTTCTTTTAATTTCTTTTTTACATTCAACTCAAGCCATATTTCCCTTTAATGTAAAATTTGAAACAATTTTTCCTCATTGTGTAATTAAATAATTCCTTATTCACTTGTGATGCTTACTGTCTTTTGCAATAAAGTTGCATGTGTATATATATTCTTTATACTTCTATATGAATAATAAACTGTTCTAATAATATATAATTCTATCTACTGAATTGCATTTATGCCAATTATTAAACTCTTTTTAAAAAAGTTTTAAGCAATTACACATATTTGTACTTAAAATTATTTCTAAAATTTATATTATGGAACCACTAAACAATTTTCTGGGCTGTGTAGTAAAACGCTTTAAAGGCATGAAGTGAATAAAAAGAAATAAAAAATTAATAGTCTAAGAGTTTCTTTAGGACTGATTTTATTTATCTATGCATAGTTGTGATGCTCAACACTGTGACACTGATGTGGCAAATGCGGTAATGTTTCCCATGGTGGACAGTGTTTGGTGGAGCTCCCCAATGAAAACAAGCTTGGAAGCAGGAGTGGCATCCACTTCTGAAATGGCTTGCCTCTGGAAACTCTATGAACAGTGCTCAGGCCTTTCATCCATAGGGTCGCTATGAGTCGTCTATGACTCAACGGCACTTAACAATAACAACATGCATAATTGTGGAGGGAGAAGGATGAACAATCTTCTTCTGTGTGATTACCGCCTCTGAAAACCCACTGGAGGGTCAGCTATGGGTCATTCCCAACCTGACAGTACACAACTACAACATCAACAATGCCTGCCTGTCAACAGTGTTTTAAGTTATGAAGTCTACTTATTCCTCTGATTTTAAAATTATTGTTGTTGTTGTTTTTTAATTTACTTCGACTAATGGTATTGGTTGTGTTAGCTTCTAATTTGTGAATGATCCTATGAAGGGGAAAAAATGTTTGAGTCATATTAATTTCATGAAGTTATTTTCTTTATATTTTACCTAAATGTATTCTTAATGGATTCCCTTGAAGTTCTTAACTACAATATGCAGTAACTTAAAATGTTAGACAGGCGCACAGACTATATTATCATACCTTGAACTGCAGCATATCGTCTTTGTGATATTTCACCTCCACGCGGAGATTTGAGATAGGCTCAGATGGCATATTTAATCTAGAATTACCATTGAACTGAAGGTCAGCTGTTATACCAGTTGATGAGTATTGGACTGTGCTGACTGAATAAGGGTCGACGTCTCGAGGAAAATAACACTCAGGGGCTCTGGATAAAGAAATCTGAAAAACAACACACGTGCATTGACAGATATACAGATATTCTAATATTTGAGTGAAAAACAAAGACACTAAACAGCGTAAAAGCCAACACTGAATTACCTATGTATGCCATAACTGTTTAATAGTAAAACGGAAGTAAACTGACAACATGCTTATTATACAATACGAGACATCTTTGCTCAAATGTTTGTTATTTTGTCTATAGAACAGTAGGCAAAATAACAAAATACTTTGCTTTACAATTCAAGAAATAAAATTAAATATGAAAGTGTAGTATATAATTAACCATATTTTATTATGTTTTACTTTTCAGACTTTTGTATATAAAATATTTCTGAAGTTTTTGTTTTTATATCTAAAGATGGTTTCATAATAACCCTCAGAGGAACATAGACTTCAAGTCTTTTTAATTTGTCATTGACACTAGCTTTTAATGATGAATCCTTAAATGGGTCAATTCTTTCTTCATTCATTAGATTTTAAAGAGAGCTATTATCAAGTGTTATTTAATTTGTCTACATGTTGTTGTTGTTGTTGTTTTGTGCCATCGATTCGCCTGCGACTCATAGCGACCCTATGTACAACAGCCCTAAACTCCGCTCTGTCCTGTGCCAATCGCACTGTCTCTGACACTCCCAGCCCAATTATCCCAGTCACTGAATCAATCCACCTCATAGAGGGCCTTCCTCTCCTGCACTGTCCCTCCACCCTCCCAAGCATGATGTCCCTCTGTAAGGACCGGTCTCTCCTCACAACATGCCCAAAGTATGTTAGACGGAGCCTCAGAATCCTTGCCTCCAAGGAGCCACCCGGTTTAACCCTTTCCAGGACAAATCTGTTTATTTTCCTAGAGATGGGAATTAAGATTGCCACTTAGAGATGTTAGTGGTTGTATAGTTCACACCTATTGCTTATTTGGGGAGTTCTGGTGGTCTTGTGGGTAAGCAATTGCCCTACCAGTCCTAAGACAGGTGGTTCAAAGACAGTAGTGACTCTACAGGAGAAAGAAAGACATTCTCCTCCTGCGTGACTTACACTGACTGCAGACTTGCTAAAGGGTCTGCTTTGGGTCCGTTCCAACTCAAGGCAATGAGTTGTGTCATTGATGATGGCTTATTATCATAGAAATCATTACGTAGTTTGGAAAAACAGTATGTGCGTGTAAAATATTTCTGAGACTTTTGTAGAAGTTGTACATGACCCCCCAAAATTCTTTATTGGAAATTAGAAATTAAATGATTCAATGAAGATGCTTTTTGTTTGGTTTCCCCCCCACCATTGTTTGTTCTGCATGTCAATTTTATGGCTGATGCCATGATGCAACTTGGAGGGAGAACAAATAGAAAATCTGAGGACATTAATGGACACTAAACACCCAGAATAAATTAAGACTGAGATATTTTTTTTCCTATATAAAAATGATATAAATTAGTTTTGTTTGAACTACTCAAATATTTTTTATTTCATTCTTACAGCTTATAATAATCTTTACATGAAATACTTAGTGAAGCATTAACTCTAAATTTATGAAATGAATCCGATAGAAACAAGAATATTATTAACTTTGGACAATTGTAAAGCATGCCTATGAGTCCCCAAACATATTGTTGACTTAGCGTCAGTTTTCCTTTCTTGGAGAAAAATGGGCAAGCTCCTCCCATAAAATTACTGCCTCCTAAAGCCTGCTGGCAGGTCAGGAGTGGGTCAGGTCCAACTAAGAGTTTATAGCATTATTTTCATCTTTGGAATATATTTTTACTTTAGTACAATTAATCATTAACATTCATCCTTTAGATTTTTTTAATTTTTTTTTTAGTAAGCATGTTCTGACTGAGTGGGTGTTTGACTACTAAATAACGTGTTGAAAGGAGCATAGGGAAGAAAAAGGGAAAGGGCTGTTAGGCTTTCCTTGATTTCAAAATTTGCTGTCCTTCCTTTTTTCCAACTTTTCCTAATCTTTTCAAATGATAGACATTTTTCTGTTCTAATAAAGCAGTGGCATAGAAGCAAATTCTCTAGCAATAGTGTTTCTGATCTCTCTTGGGAATGTATATATTACTGAGAATTTGCTTGCAGTTGTGTCTTGACTCTTCTCCGAAGACAATTCCATGTATTTCATTCATTGGTTCTACTACATAGATGTTATTTCATGACATGACTCAATGATAAAGCTAAAGGCCTATGATTTGAAAACAAGCATAGCAAGGAGGAATTCTGCTTGCATCCTATTCTGTAAGACTGGTTGAAATATTTACCATTAATAGCTATCATTCTTCTATTTAAAGAATGGGTTACTTATAGACTCCTACCACCACTTCTTGGTCCATTATGCAACTTTAGAAATTCTAATACTGTTAGATAATGCATTAAAATGATGATTCCCTAGTAACATATGGCCTCATCAATAGGGTTATATATGCACAAGCAATCACCTGTTATGCATCAGAGAGTTGGACAATGACCAAGGAGGACAGAAGGAGAACTGATGCCTTTGAGCTGTGGTGCTGGAGAAGAGTATTGAGAATACCATGGACTGCTAGGAAAACAAATAGATTTGTCCTGGAGAGGGTTAAACCGGGTGGCTCCTTGGAGGCAAGGATTCTGAGGCTCCGTCTAACTTACTTTGGGCATGTTGTGAGGAGAGACCGGTCCTTGGAGAGGGACATCATGCTTGGGAGGGTGGAGGGACGGTGCAGGAGAGGAAGGCCCTCTATGAGGTGGATTGATTCAGTGACTGGGATAATTGGGATGAGAGTGTCAGAGACAGTGCGATTGGCACAGGACAGAGCGGAGTTTAGGGCTGTTGTACATAGGGTCGCTATGAGTCGCAGGCGACTCGACGGCACATAACAACAACAACAACATGCACAAGTAAATGTCCTAATATTTAAAAAGTACCCTGAAAATATGAGAGGCATAAACTTAGATTTGTATACCAGTGTTCACAGCAGCATTATTCACCATCACAAGGACATGGAAACAGCCCAAATGCCCAACCACAAATTAATGGATTGAGAAATTATGGTACATTCACACAGTGGAATACAGCACACAGGAGCAATAACTTTGCAAATTATTTCTTAACTTGGGAGCGACTGGAGAGCATTATGCTGTGTGAGCTAACTCAGTCCCATAAGGATAAATATTGTGTAAAACCACTAGTGTATAATGAGTATAAGGATTTAGGAGGGGTGGGAAAGTCTGGAAGAAGAGGGATGTGGATGTGTAGGGATATGGGGGGATTAATCATTGGGTTGTACAATTTGATGGGTGGTGGGGTGAGGGAAATTGAAAGAATTTGTTCAAATTTGTATTTGAGTTTTGTAAATAAACTAGTAGGGAAAAAAGTGTGACAAATAAAGCACTATTTTAATAAAACAAAAACACTTCCCAAGATATGACAGGAAAGGAACATCAACACATATTTAGCATAACTTGTTTAAATTGTGTCTTTTGAGTAATAATTGATATAAAAAATTTAATTGAACTTTCTTCAACAGATTATTTATGCTGTCATAAAATGAAAATCATGAGTTGAAATAATTATGTGACAGTCTTACGTGATATTTAAAATTTTTGTTACCTGGTTCCATAAACAGCCGCGATTTCTGCACTTTTGTTCACTTGCCTCATCTGCATCTGGATAACATGTAAACCTTTCATTTTCTGAGAAAAATTGATCCCATACAATCGTAAAGCTTTTTCCAAGGTTAAGCTTCAGATTATCAATTAGGAGAACCTTTGAAAACACAAATGTTATTAAAGTATCTGAATATTGGAAAATTGTCATCAAGTATTTAATGATATAAAACACAGCTACCAACGTGTTTCTCAAGTAAGACAGCTAATACAGTTTACACAGGACTTGAAAAAACTATGCTTAAAGAGAATGTAGAATACACGGAATACTGAAGAAAGCATTACAGGTGCAGCATCTTTCCTTTAAGTGGGGATAATGACTTCTGACAAGACTGCCATGTAAAATGAACAAGGTGTTTAAAACGCACAAACACTGCGGCATAGGCCATCCGGAGTTGCACTCCAACCCCATGGCTGTATCTCTCTGGCAATTTGACCACTGACCGTCTCCTCACTTGTAATTTACAACCTCCCAAACCCACTAAAACATTACCTACGAGTTAGTTCTGAATCCACAGCAGTGAGTGAAATGAGTGATCAGAAATCTTAACGTATACTTTGTTTTAATTATGTCCTGCAGGCATCTACATCAAAGTAAAATTGATCAGTTTGGCTAATCTGAAGGCTCTTAAAAAAACAAAGAAAAGAAATTCCGAGGGGGTAGTCAAAATATTGTATTTCCATTTGTTTCATGGAATAAAAAAGGGCAGTTTCCTCTTGTTGTGATTTATAACCTCAGAAACACCAGAGAGGTTGTATCCAAGTTAAAGTTAGAGGAGGATACTAATATAGATAATATGACATGCGTAAAACAAAAAAGAAATAACAGCAGGACTGGATATATATTCTAATACAAAATTGTAACTGTTACTGAAGTTATGCTTAGTGATACCTATGTTCCCTGGGAATAATATATCAGACGCTGTAGAGAAGCTCTGACTTACAGCAACCCCATGTGTATCAGAATGACTGCTGTCGTTATGTGTTATAAAGGCCAAACTGAATCACAGTGAGTTTTCAGAGACTCTGGGTACCACAGAAGGAAATTGTCCATCTTTTTGTCCCATGTAGCAGTGGTGGGTTTGAATTACATGTCTTTGGGTTAGGAACAACTCCATATCCATTATCAATCCTAAGGTAACACCTTCTGTATAGTTTCTTTCTGATATTTCTCAATTTATTTATAGAAAATTAATATAAACTCAAGCCTAACAAAGCAGAATTATTACATTCTAGCCAGTAGTATTTGTATGTGTTTTACTTTCATTAAAATAAACATAAAACTTAAGAAAGAAAATACAATGGAGCTTGTAAGTATAACCATAAAAAATAGGGTTTGATTGGTTTTCTTACTCATATTTAGGGGAGTCACAAAATTTCCAAAATCTATTTTATTTACTTTATAATGATTTCTTCTTACAGTACTAGGAAATTATAAATTACTGTATGTTTACTAAATAAAAAAAAGTTAAAAACTACAGGTTTTTTATCTGAAATTTGCTATGAAAGGAAGGGTAGAATAGAGGGCTTAATAGTAGGATAATTAAGGATTTAGAAAAATAAATAATATTAATTAAAAACTCTACATCTCAAATACTTTAGAATGTATTGATGCTTATATTACTAACAATTTAGTTTTATTTTAATAGTTAAAAAGAAAATGTCAGTCAATAACATTTTTGTTTTGAATTAGTATTGTTTCAAATTTGAAAATTATTCTTAAAATAACACAGTTAAATACTGTATTTTACAAATGTGAAGTGGAAATTCTGAGAGATCAATTCACTAATTTTAAGTGCACAAACAATAGAACAGGAATAAGAACTTGATCATAAGACTTTCTTTTCCTCCTCCAGCACTCCTCTTAAAAGAGAAAAGAAGACCTTCTATGGAAAATGAATCATGAAAAGAAATGTGTGAAGGCCAAGTAGAGTAAGTCATATTCTGAAGACTATTAGCATTCAAGTAACGGAAAGCATCGAGAATGGTAAAGAAATGAGCCCAAACTGTGTTTTAAAGTCTTAAATGAAAGGGTAAAATATTTGTAATCTATACTGCGTTGAATAAGTATGCATAGAATAGGGGAATAGTATGAACAAAAATATTTGCAAATTATTTCAAAGGTAAAACAGAAAATGAAAAGCTACGAGGGCAGCTTTAAGAGATTTCGTAAGTAAAATAAAATAGAGTGAAAAATAACAAGTAGAGCCCTTAAGATTGTCACATAAATAAGAATATCTTAAGTAATAATATTGCAATATTACAATAAAATTAATGGAATGAAAGAATAGGAATAAACATGAAGAAGAAAAATCATTAAACCAAATACTTGAAGGTTTATACTATATTAAATGTGAGCATATATGTCAGCTAAAATATTTTTAGACTGTTTTATATAGTATTATGTATAATGTTTAACTTACCTGACTGGATGCATCATAGTTGAAACTTGTATGAGAAGTCACTGCTTGATTAACTTCTGCCACCGTAACTTGTGTAACTGAGTTTGACAATCCAAGGACTTTAATAGTCTCAAAAGCCAAGTTTGTTCCCTCTGGGAATGATGAATGAGTGCAGGTAATACTTAAAGTGTTCTGAGGGGGTGAAGGAAACACAACATTACATATAATTCTATGTGTTAAGTAGAAAGTCTTTGAACATGAATCTGAAATAACAATACTTATACCAAAATGGAAGAAAACCAAATAACTGCTTCTCTCATCAACTCTTCCTTTCTCAGTTGTATAAATTAAAAATCCTCATGCTAATTTTTAAAGAAAAATATCTCTTGGTAATTCTTTTAAAGTCTTGGTTTGTGTTTTGTTGGTTTTTTTTTTTTTACTGTTTTATATTTA
>NW_006399848.1:10426266-10435833 GCF_000299155.1 Elephantulus edwardii | reverse complement strand
TAGCCTTAATACTGGTAAACATAACTTTGATAAAAATGAAAACATGAAGGATTTCAGCATCTATAAAAACTTTTTTATTAAATATTCAGAACTTTTAGCCTTGTATATAAGGTTTTTGTTGAGTTTGGGTATTTTAGTTTGTCACTCAAAGCCCACAGCAATTATTGCAGTGATTGATATGGTTAGATTTTTGTTTTTTATATGTTAATGTTCTTTCCTTTGTCCTGTAGGCTTCAAATGAGCTACATTACTATAAAAACTGTAGCTAATTCTGTGTGTCATGGCAGGATAACAAACTTATCTATTATATATAAATATAAATATATATATAAATAGAGTAATAATATAGTTACAATTCATCAATTATAATTCAACAATTTAATGTAGAAATTTATTTCACTGCTTTGCACTGACTGAAATGTGAATGTAAAAGAATACCTTTTTTGAAAAAATTCATTATATAAAAAAAATCTACATGTTACCACAGTATACATTGAGCTATGTGTCCAAGAACAATGCTTACATTAGAAACTGAAAATGTATAAAATATATAATTGCCATTTTCTATGGTATCTGAAAAAGAAAAGAAAAGAAAATCAGATCAAAATTTACAAATAGACTATATGATTTGATATGTTTGCAGTATTTAAGAATTCTGAAAAAGTAATTATTGCTTACAAATAAAACACAATAGCTAGATTATCATTTAAAATTGTCTTTAATTGTCTGTAAAATAAATACATCATGTCATTTTCAATTATTGACAGTGAATAAATGTATATTTGCCAACACTTTACATTTCAAAGAATGTAAAACTATTTTTGAAATTTTAGACATACCAACATTCCTCACAAAATGTATATAAATATGGAAATCTACTACTCTGAATAATAGTTTCTCATTGATAAGCCAGCTAACTATCCCGCACTCACAATTTGATTTTGTGTAAAAAATTTCTTTTATATTTTATTTTGTGATTTGAGAGGGCACAAAAAGAGATTCATCTGAGGAAATTATAAAATTTGAAATAATTTTGAGGAGGAAGATGGAAAGGACATTTTCTAACCATGCATGGATTAACACTTTTTCTCATTATATCTCTGTTACAGAAAATATTAAGTTTGTGATGTATAAAATTGTGTAACAACTTGGTTGGGTTTGGATTCTGATTTGGGAGCTGTAATGTAGCCATTTCTTTGATGAATTTTGGTGCAATCATTCCTTTCATGAGATTTCCTATGAGTGGCCAGTTGATGAGAGAACGTCATCTGGGGATAATGTGATAGACACTGAGTTTACATGGAAATCTAGCAGTGCTGCCTTGTTTTATGTTGTGTACAGATCTTGTATTTGCTTGCCACATCTTTGGTTTGTTGGAGAAGCGTGCCCTCCTGGCCTGCCAACTTTGGATTTGTGTATATCTATAGCTATGTGCCATGTATCTGGAATTTGCTGTCTCTACAAGCATGTAAGCAACTTCCTCTACATAAATCACTCTGTGTGTGTGTGTGTATTACACATAAAACTTAAGCTAATTACAACTGAGTCAATTCTAACTCATAGTTGATCCTCTGTCATGTTTGCAAGACAGTAAATTACAGTGGAGAAGCTCTCGGGGAACTCTGCTTTGGTAGCCCTTACTAAGTTGTGCTGTTAACTAAAAGACTGTGACACTTAGGTGGTTAAATCCACCAGAGTCTCCATTCCAGAGTGATGAGTAATTTTCTATAGAACTATTTGCAGCCTCAAGGCCTGTTGAAGGGTTAACTATGAGTCAGTTCCAACTCTATAGCAATGAGTTGAGATACATATTCATTGGTTTTGCATTATTGGTTTTGTTTCTCCAAATCACTTGGCCTAAGACAAGGGTCATCCTTAATTTTAAAAGAACAGAGTAGAAACAATACAGTGGAAACACTAGGCTTCCCATCATTTTAATTTACTAAAATGTTCACTTTTAGGAAAACAGAACTAGAATCTCAACTGAAGAAAATATTTTTGATTATTTGAAAGCTTCATGATGAATCTATTATTCAGAAAAAATATATATATATTTAAGCACTTATTTGCTCAGTGCTGTGGAATTGGAACCAAATCATAGCTGATGCTGTATTTGTTTTCCAAGGCTGTAAATGACATGGGAAGAGAGTACCCATCTATTTTCCCCAGAATCATGACTGGATTTTTACCCCCAGAGGGTTCCAATCCACGAGAACTCTCTTTTTAAAGGAGATTACACAAAAATCATATTTTTGCTTTGTTATGAACTGTTAGATTAGAACCAATTATAGCTAACCTTTCTTTGAGTTTTCAGATGTAATAATAACATGTAATAATAACAGATATGGAGATTACTTTCTTGCATGGGGCAACTGGTGGATTCAAACCACATATCTCAGGGTTGGCAGTGCAGCTCTTTATTACTAGGTCACCAAATCTCCCTTAAAAACATACTAAATAATTGATTAAATAGTATTATCTCCTATGTACTTTCATGGAGCTTTGGTGACATAGTTTTTAGGAAAGTACACTGTTAACCCAAAGTCTGAGTTTCTCAGCTGGTTTGAATGGACCAATAGTATAAGGGGATAAAGAAGGATAATGGCATGCCACGTGATTTACAGCCTTGGAAAACCATTGTGTCAGGAATAATAATGTCTGACTTATGCATTCTTAACATTGCCCTTACATGAAATAAATTATCACTATAAATGTTTACAGGTAGGAGAAAGAGATGATTTAAGGAATGGATGTACAACGGGACAATAATAAGAGTTACCTTAAAATACAGTACAACATATCACCAAAAAGGAATTGTCTTAATGATACCCTTGGATAGCTAAAAGTAATTCACTGCCAAAATCCACTTTGAGGAAATTTCTCTGTTGCAAGCACTTGGCGTCTTTTTCCCTTGGGAATAGGTGAGCTTTACACCTTTTTAGTTCTATGATGGTTGAGAATAAAAAGAGGGTTATTGTTTGGGGGGTAGAAGGAGAAGGGGGTACAGTAGGAAAATCTGTGAGTGTGTACACATGCTGAAGGACACAAATCATGATGGAACTGAGTAAAAGGGACAGTTATTTCAAGCAGAATGTGATTACTTGAATCACCATTTATAGGACATTCTGGCTGTTGTATTTAAATTTCTAAACAATAACTTTTGTATTGTATTTCCAATTTTTTTCCTTTGGAAACATATGGACAATCTGTTCCCATAAAGAATTACAGACTTGGATAATGGAAGAAGATTCACTATGACAGCGTACATGTAGCAATGGGAAAAAATGGCCCTGTGCTGGCTTTGGGTTAAAGACAAGTTAGGAATTTATTTTTATAATTTCAAAGATAGATAATGGTAATAATGATCGATGGAGTTGGTTAGATACAAATAAGTGGAAAAAGTAGAGAAATCCATAGGTTTTGAGCGGAAAAGATTCAACGCAAAGATTTTTGGCATCTTCTAGAGATACAATCATTGTCCTCTGATAAGGAAAAGACACCAAGTGGGGCAGAGCTAGAGTGATAAGATTATGAACAATATTTTGTACTAATACAAATGGAGATAAAAAGTAGACTGAGTTGGGGTCTACGGATATAAATTTTAGAGTTAGGTAAGTAGTACAAACAATTGTTCATTAGAAGAACTGTATAAAGAGAAAAGAGAACTAAGGAGAATTAAGGAAAGAAATGTGAATAGGGGGGAAAAAAACCATAAAAACAAAACACCCTACTGTTGTCCACTTTCATTCATAGTGGCTGTACATGACAAATAAAATTGCCTCATAGGGTTTCCTAGGCTACAAATTTATTTATTTTTTAAGTAGGCAAGCCATATCATTATTCCACTGAGCTACTGTATGATTTGAACTATCGACCTTTCTGTTAGTAGTCAAGCACTTAACCACTGTACCACCTTGGCTTCAGATAGGTAAATGTGGAAAAAACAGGACACAAATTATTTTCATTTCTATTTTTTTCATTTCAATTTTATACTTTCAGAGTATAGGAGGATCTCACTAACAACAAATGACGCTGGATCTTTGAATTCTTGAAAATGTTTCTAAATGCATAGTAAATACTTCTGAGAATATGTAAGTTAAAATAGAAACTAAAACATATATTTGGTGCTCCCAAGTAGAACATATTTATTAGCTCTTCTATATAGACAGTATGACATGTATAATAAATTTAAAAGGACATCTATTTTACTCTAAGACTAATCAGGTAAATTTACTATTCTGTAAATATTCACATAAAATAGCTGTTTTTCCTTATTCTCTATAATGAACTTTCAATTTAGGGGTTCATGAAATTAAATGAAGCACACACAGTTATAGAAATAAATTGCGATATCATTCTCATTTTAAGTGATTTGGCATTCGTTAAGTGAAGCTATAAATGTTGGTTTATTTTATCTACAGCAGTAAATTTCAGTTTTAACTAAGACAGTGATTCAATACAGATGGAAATATGATGTAATTCTTATACTCAGGAATTTATTAACTACTTAAACTTAAAAATTACAATAAAGATATCTACATTGACAGTTATACAACAAACCAACACATAACATTAGATATTGCAATCAAAACTCATTATTGTAGGGTTAGAATTGATTCATAGCTGACCCTCCAGTGAGTTTTCCTCACATAAGAATAAACTGTCCATATTTCTTCAATGGAGACGCCGGAGGTTTAAAACTTCATGTCTTAGGTTTATCAGCTAACGTCCTTACCAACGAAGCCACCAGAATTCCTAATAATTACCAACTGTATGTAACTAAAGAAATAAAATTTCTCAAAAGTAATCTAAAAGCCTAAATTAGAAAACCAATTAGAAAAAAGTTAAAAAAATAAGATGCTAAAAATAATGGTTAAAATTTAGCAAATGATATAAAATCTCTGGTTAGAAAAGTGTTACAAATCAAGAAATTGAAACAAGGAACTGGAAAAATTGTTGCAACTTTATACTAATAAATATAGGCATAAGTTTCCATCATTGGAATGATTATTTAAAAGCATGCCACTTAGACATACCTTTAGTTTCTCCATCATCCCAGAAAAAGTCCCCAATGGCTGTGTTATCATCATTTAGTGCAACTATAAGTCCTAAGGGGTTCTGACGGCTGTTAAGAAAGATTGAGTACATATTTGATTAAAAATAAATTGGTAATAGTGAAATATCTTGGAGTAAGCTAAGATCAACTTAAACGTTTGACAGGAGCTCTACAGTCACATAAGAACATCAATATGCATTACTTAGACACTGCAAATTGTTGCTTTTCAATGAGAAAGATAATATATACAGTTAGAAAAGTGTAAATGGATAAAAACAATAAATACAACTGTCCAGAATAAGAGGTACATTGCAAAGTCTTTGGGGGAGGAAGAAAAGAAAGTATGCAACAATTTGAATATTTTTTAAATGAACTAGCAGGAGTAGGGAGGGAAACGTGCAACAATGAATAAATGAAAATCCAATTATTTTGTAAACATCTGTTAAAATCACAATTAAATTATTAAGTCCCTGTGTTTCAAAAACCTTTTCCCATAAGATGAAATTAAAACCTGAAAACTGTGAAGAAACATTTGGCAATGACATTTCAGATTAGGGTCTCATAACAAAAGTTTACAGAATTCTACAGGGCCTCCAAAAGAAGATAGACTGAAATTCCAAAATCAGTCTCCACAATAGTATATGTGTTTCCTACTGCCAAAGGGGCCCTTTAGAGTAGTGAGAGAAGATCTTCACCCTGAAACCTACAGAGTCCCTTTTCAGCAGGAAGTAGCTAAGAGAATATGCCATCCCCTTTTCCTTATGAATCAGGGTGAAGTCTCTCTCAGGGAGGAGTGATAGGGAATGGCAAGGGACACACTGACAAAGGAGATTAATCAGAACTGGCTTTGACAAGCACTGTGGCAATTGGACAATTAAAACAGACTTTCAAGGGGGAAAAAAAAGAGGAACCACCTGGGGAGGAGGGTAGAGAAAATAGTGCAACAATGAATGAATGGAAACCCAAAATCTCTGTAAATGTTCATTAAAATTAATAAAATTTAATTTAACAAAAAGAAGACGAAAGACCGATAATCCAATCGCAAAATGGGCAAAAGACATGGAAAGACTTTTCAAAAAAAAGAAAATATTTGGATGGTCAACATACACATGAGGAAATGCTCAAAATCTCTAACAATAAGAGAGATGTAAATCAAAACCACAATGAGATACCATCTCACCCCAAGCAGCAGTGTCAAAGTTTAATAGGACAGCAAGCAATAAACGTTGGAGAGATTATGGAGAGATTTGAACGCTCCATGTACTGCAGGTGTGGTTGTGAAATGGTACAACTACAGTGAGAAGCAGTCTGATGTTTCCACTGAACATAGAAATTCCATCTGACCCAGCTATTCCACTGCTAGAAATACAGAACCCCATGGAAAATAGAATTTAGACACATACAAAGATTTGTATAGCTATGTTTATAGAAACATTATTCATAATAACAAGGAAATGGAAAGAGCTCAAATGTCCAGCAATAAACTAATGGATTGAGAAATCAGGATATATTTGCATAATGTACATAATTTACATAATAATAATACAATACTACCCAGCACTAAGGAGAAATTGTTTTGTAAAATACTATATAACACAGAGCTCTGATGAAGGAATGGCATGTATTTCCTAAACAACATGCCTCCGGAAACTCTATGAACTTTGATAAATGTCAATAGTTTTAGAGCGGTTTCAGGCCTTTTATTCATAGGATGGCGAAGGCAATCAACAACAACAACTGATGGCCTACTGATAAGAAACTGTAATGCAATCCCAAAGGCTTGTAGTTCTAATACACCATCTCCTCCACAGTAGAAGTTTAGAAGGTTGGGTAGTCTCCTCTTGTGTGATTAACTGCCTCTGAAAACCCACTGGACGGTCATCTATCAGTTGGTTCTGACTTCATAGTACACCACCACAACAACAACTATATAATATGGGAGAAACTAGAGAACGTTATACTGAGTGAACTAATTCAGCCTTATAAGGACAAATACTGAATGAGACCACTACTGTAAAAATAAAGAGTTAACTGGTAATATGTGGATAAAAGTCCAGAAGAGAAAAGGGAGTGGGACAGTGGGTGGCGATGGGAGGAAATTTTAAGAGTAACAAAGTGGTGGTGGGATGATGGTGGTGGTGAAGGGACTAGAAAAAGTTCCATTAGGGACCTGAAGAGGTGATACATAGTAGTAGATAGATCAACAGTGACAAATTTTCAAATATACAAATAAACAAGGCACAAGAGAGAACTTTTGAAACAAAGTATGAATGTAAGAATGTGTATACATTAAAAATAAAGATTGTATATGAATTTTAGGGAGCGCTGGTGGCCTAGTGGCAAGAAGTTTCATTGTAATCCCAAAGGCACACAGTTCAAACCCACCAGCTACTCCACGGGAGAAGGATGGGCAATCTCCTCCCTTGTGATTAACTGTCTCTGAAAACAGCCTGAGGGACAGGTATGGGTTGGTTCCAACTCTATGATACACAACAACAACAAAACAACAACAGCATGCAAATTTTATATGCAAACCAATATAAAAATAAATAAAGGGGGGAAGAATGATTAATTCTAGAAGGCTAAAACAATTAAATTATTAACATCATCTATTTACTAAATATTTTATTCCAAAGGCAAGCATCTCTGAAAAAACAAAAATAAAGAAACTACCCTGGATCAGTTACAGTTTTAAATTTGGGATGTCAGTAGTTAAAACTATGAATTTAATAGTGTAGGGGAATAGATAAATTATGTAGCAGGAAAAGTAAATTATCTCAGGTCAGCTATTTCCTTTCACCAAGAACGAATGTTGTACATGGATTGATCAATTCTCAGGTTTCTTTTCTTTATAAATAACCTGAGCTTTGTTCTTGTTACTTGATGTTCAGTCCCAATAAACTCTTGCTGACCCTTCAGCAGGTTTTAAGACACTGTAAACTGCCTTGGAAGAGATTACCCCCAACCCCTTTCCATGGAGCAGGTAGTGGATTTGAATTACATGGCTTTGGGTTGCTAGTGACTTTGGATTGACAATGGAAATTCTTACCATTTAGCCACTAGAAAAACTCAGTAATTTCTTTCTTGCTCTTCACTTTAATAGAAATATCACAATTTTTGTTAACTTGAAAGTGATACACATTTCAACATAGTTTTTCAATAAAAGCATTTTGATTATTTATCTGTTGAAAACTGTTGTTGTTATTGTTAAATGTCATCATGTCGCTGGTGACTCGTAGCAACCCTAAGAACAACCCGGCACCATGCTCTTCAGAACACCAACTTCATTGCCTCTGACACATCTACCTCAATCACCCCACTCACTGAGTCAACCCACCTCAGCCAGGGTCTTCCAATTTTCGTTGCCCCTCTACCCTTCCAAGCATGGTGTCCCTCTCCAAGGATTGGTTCCTCCTTGCAACATGCAATGTCAGATTAAGTTTCAGAATCTTTGCCTCCAAGGAATAGCCTGATTTCACCCTCTCTATTCAATACTCTTCTCTAGTACAACTGAAAGGGATCAATTTTTCTTCTCTCATCATTAGTCATTGTCCAGCTCTCTGATTCTTAGCAAGCAGTTACAAAGACCATGACCTGAATCAGTTGCACCCTAGTCTTCAGACTGACACTGTAGCTCTTCAATACTCTGGAGCTGTCCGTGACAGCAGCTTTTCCCAGTGTAATTCATCTTTTGATTTCCTGCCTGCTGGTACCAAGAGAGTTGATTGTGTAGCCAAGCAAACTATAGCTGTTCAAAATGTCAGTCTCTTCACCATCTTTCATGATGTTGCTGCTAATTGGCCCAGTGGTCAGAATCTTTGTTTTCTTAATTTTGAGCTTCAATCCATATTGAAGGTCTCAGGTCCACCTCAGTTTTGGCAAGCAAGGTAGTGTCATCTGCATAACACAGGTTGTTGATGAGACTTCCTCCAATCCTGGTGCCACATTTTTTCTCATAGAGCCTACCCTCCCAGATAATCTATTCTGCCTATAGACTAAAAAGGTATGGAGATAGGACACATCCCTGGGGTACACCCTTCCCAATTTTGAAATATGCAGTGTTTCCTTGCTCTGTTCTGATGACTGTTTCCTGATCAAAGTATAAGTTTTGCATACACACTATCAAGTGTTCTGGGATTCCCATTCTTCTCAGAGTCAGCCACAGTTTGTTGTGATCCACACAGTCAAACGCCTTTTATAATCAATGAAACTCAGTTAGACATTCCTCTGGTTCTCCCTGCTTTCAGCCGAGATCCATCTAACATTAGCTATACTATCCCTGTTACTAAGACCTGTTCTATATCCAGCCTGCATTTCTGGCAGTTCTCTGTTGATGTGCTATTCTGCTGTTGTTAAGTGCCGTCGAGTCGCAGGTGACTCATAGCGACCCTATGAAGGAGAGTCCTCGACACTTGGGTGCCTTTCATCCTCTCTCCAGGTTCATAGGGTTTCCAGAGGCAAGCTGTTCTGGTAATTTTTAAATAATTTTCAGCAGAATCTTGCTTGCATGT
>NW_006399848.1:10414288-10421106 GCF_000299155.1 Elephantulus edwardii | reverse complement strand
GGCTGCTCCTTGGAGGCAAGGATTCTAAGGCTCTTTGTAACATACTTTGAACATGTTGCAAGGAGGGACAGGTCCTTGGAGAGGGACATCATGCTTGGGAGGGTGGAGGGACAGTGCAGGAGGAGAAGGCCCTCTATGAGGTGGATTGATTCAGTGACTTGGGTAATTGGGATGGGAGTGTCACAGACAGTGCGATTGGCACAGAACAGAGCAGAGTTTAGGGCTGTTGTACTTAGGGTCGCTATGAGCCGCAAGAGACTCGATGGCACATAACAGCAACAACAATAACAAATTTTAAAATGAGATTGAATTCTTTTACAACAACAAATAAAATTTCATAGACTTTATAAAATGTAATAATCTCGTGCTATGTACAACAAATAACAGACTTAGAAAAATACTTATATAGCTTTAAACATAAAACTATGCTTTCATGTAATAATGACAGAAATCATGAAAATACATTCTTTTATATTTTAAATTAAGTTTCTATGTCTAAGTATTCCAAAATAGAGTTCTTAGGTATTTATTATTCTATTAATGTTACTTACAGTTTCATAATCATACCAGGTAGCATCCGGGATGTATGCACTCACAACATTTGCTCCCTAATATAAATCACAGAAAAACAAATTTTTATTTTTAAGTTTTTACAGAAATTAATTAAATAATTACATGGATTTTCATAGTCAGAAGAAAAAGTAAAACAAAAAATTGTATTCTTATACTTCTATAATTCTGACTAGTAAAAATATCAGTACATTCAAAAGCAAGTAGACAAACATGAAAATATTTGATATGTCAATGAAAATTATGTATTAAATTGTCTAATATTAAAACTGCTTGATCATAGAAATACATCTACATTTTATATGCCCAGGGGCACACAGACTTTATGAAAATTAAACATAACTCATTTTAGTACATTTTATAGTATACTTATATGATATTTATGATTGGCAGCTGTCTGGTTTTTAAATTCCTCTATGTTTACAATTTATAAAAATTCAGTGCCAGCATGTGGTTAACTGAACATACTACTATTTTTGTGAGATTTAATTTTGATTCAGTGAATGTTGCATTTTAAAATCCTCTTGTCCCCAGGCAAGAAGTCCATGTGGCACTTTAGTTTAGACATTGTATTGCTGACAGAAAGCTCAGTGGTTGACTCTACTATTTGCTCTTTCAAAGATAAGGTAGGCTCTGTTTCTGTAAAAGTCGCAACCCCAC
The DNA here is from genome assembly GCF_000299155.1 of Elephantulus edwardii. NCBI lineage: Eukaryota > Metazoa > Chordata > Mammalia > Macroscelidea > Macroscelididae > Elephantulus > Elephantulus edwardii. The sequence goes on along the minus strand of NW_006399848.1, from coordinate 10,419,876 downwards.
ACACCCTAGGAAATAGTTTACTTTCTTTTACAGAATTGCTTTGAGTTAGAAACAAGTTGTTGGCAGTGAGTTTATTGCCTCTGGCTAGCTATTAAACACTTGACAAACAAAAATTTGATTAATATTATAATGATTATTTGAAAAAAATTTATTACATTTTAGAACTCAACTAAACTTTTATTAACCTGAAACAGTCATTGTTGTTGAATCAATTCTGATTTACAAAGATACTATAGGACAGACTAGAACTGTCCCATATTATTTCTAAGCTGTAAATCCATTCAGAAACTGCGTGCCACATCTATGTCTTGTGGAGCAGTTCAAAATTTTACCCACTTTTCCACTAGAGCTATTCAGCTTCAAAGAGAAACAGATATTACAATAGATGTCTATTACTCACATGCTACATATTTATTAAAAAATATTAAACACAAAGCATACCTGTCTTAAGACGGGAGTTATAAGTAATGCTGGGCCCCATAAGAATTGAGTGTCCTCTATCCAACTATTCGTATCATCATAAAACCTAAGGCCAAAGCAGTGTATAATGAACAAATTGAAAACAAATAAAACCCCATGGCATTGGTATTTTTATCCACTGCCTTACACCTGACCACTTGGCCATGTGAGAATATACATGTGAAATGAATTGTTGGGACCTTAGCTCCCCTGGGAATGTGGCCTGCAGCTGCCTCAAGTGCAGATACATAGCTCACCGCTGATCAGTACCTTCAACATCAACAACTGTGAGGCCAAAATAAGAGAGAGAGTTAACCAGACTGTAGCAAGATCGTGGTAAGTCACAGCCTGATAGAGCTGGATGGAGCATTCTATATCAGGAAAGAACAAGCAATAGAGAAAGTAGCGTTCATGTCCTTTGAGGTCAGAGGCTGCTGCATCATAAGTATCTTGCTGTTGAATGTGAAACTTTCTAACTAATTGAGGAATTGTGTCTTGCTGTTAACCTGGCTTGGGACTGCTCTTCACTGAGTCTCGATTTTCACTATGTGATATATTTTGCCTTCCTCCTCCCCTAAATAGACCTTTTCCCCTAATAAACCCCACAATTGTGAGTAAAATGATTGTGTAATGTCTGTGTTCATTTGCAATGCATTACAGCCTTGTAATTAATTAGTAGAAGTAGGTGCAGCAGAGTGGAGGATGATGTTTGACATTTTAGAGATTGGTTTTCTATTGCAGATGCTGTTGATGGGGACAGTTCTCCTTTGTGGAGTTAGTAGAAGTCAAACCCGTCGTCCTCATGCTGCTAATTGTTTCCTTTACAAATATAGATTATTTAAATCAATTGTTTGAGAGAAGGGGGTAGAGAGACAGAGATGGAGGAGGAGGAGGAGAAGAAGAAGAAGGGGAGGAGGAGGAGGGAAGAAGGAGAAGGAGGAGAAGAAGAAGAAGAAGGGGAGGAGGAGGGAAGAAGGAGAAGGAGAAGGAGGAGGAGAAGAAGAAGAAGGAGGAGGAGGAGGAGGGGAGGAAGAACAAGATAAAGGAGGTTGGGAGAGGAAGAAAGTGAGAGTGAGAGCGAGAGAGAGCGAAATGGGAAGGACAAAAGAAGAAATGAAGGAAGGAAGGTTGGAAGAAAAGGAAAAAAGTGGAAAGAAGAAAGGAAGACGGGGAGGGTGTATTTTAAAAATATATCAAAAATATTCTTTTACTCACTCATGCAGAAACGGTCTTGCTACTGTTTCTCCATACCGATGAGCTTTATAAAACAGAGTGTAGAGGAAAGGTAACAACGTATAGCGAATATTGAGGTAGTGGCGTGATGAATTAACCAGAAGAGAGTTCTGTCCAAAATAGGCAGGATCCTGTTCCTAAGTAATACAAACCGAAATTGCATTAAAAAAGAGACCAGGTGTAAGTGAAAATTAAAATAGAAGCATTATAACCTTTATAAACCTTTATAAAACTTTGACCTCTTTTTCAAACGTTGCCATTATCATTATTTCATCATTAAAGTTCTCAGATATCCAAGCTTTCACTTGCCTATGTATTTTAATGAATTAAAACTTTAATGAAACTTTTGTATATAGTGGGAATTTCACAAATATACATACTTTTAAAAGAACAAGAAAAATTTAAAGAAGTAAAATTTCCATATATATTAGTGGTGTTAGAATGAATTGCCGCTCCCAAGTCTTTAACTGTCTTGTACCCAGACTTTTCATCCCTATGTTTGTGTTCTGCCACTTGACATATTCCAGCTAACGTGATCTCAGTACCTATGTGGCATTCAAGGACGTGTTGGAGATTTGCTTGTGCGAGGAGTTGTTGTCTTATGCCTTGCTCTTGTCTACAATCCCTCAGAGACGAGGAACAGAGCTACTTGACAGACCTGTAGAATCGCACCTTCAGGTAGTCTCCCTGAAGAGGCTAGATCAACCTGACTTCCTCAGCTAACACATAGCACTTAAGCAACCCTGCTCCAATCTCGTGCTAAAGCCTAACAGTCAGCACACATCCTTCTGGCCTCATCTAGTCAGTGAATTAGCCGAGTGGGAGCATGTTACAGGCCTGTTCTTGGGAATCGTGGCGTTCCTCCTATATACAAGAATGCGTTTCCAGGGCTCTTGGCTGAAAATGTGTGAGAACCGGATTCCAGTTCAAGGACCTCCTTACTAAACCTTCCTTCTCCCCTTTTTTCTTCACCAAGGTTTGCCCTGTACTTTGTTCTGGTTTCTTCCATGTACTAATGCTCCAATTACTTTACTCCCATTTGAATAATAAATATTATCCAATAAATCCTTTGCAAGTTCTGCCAACAGAAACACATTTTTGATTGTGAGTCAGTGTCTGCTTCTTTGAATTGCAATACACAAATGAACCAAAGGTAATGCAATTTATACTGAAATTGCCATTACCACCCTTTTTATTCCAATGTCGAACCATGTATATTGACTGTGAAGTGACTAATCTATAATACGTACCAGTTATTTCTACTCTATCATGACTCATATTATTCTAAGCTCTTAGGGGCTGGTCCTCTCCTAATAAAACTTTATATGCTAACAATATGTTCACAATTTTACCAACTATTGGGTAATTAACGGATTTCTTGGCTTGAATAAATTTCACGCGTAACTCTGGGAAACACTACCCAAGAGAATCTACAGTATGGTGAATTTTTATGTCTGCTAAAATACTTCAATAATATCCTAGTATTTCCACTTCTACCAGTGCATGCAGATGCTTCAAAAGTGCTGGTTTTGCTTCCAATCTATAATAATAATTTATTAATTATAAGATTTTGGACTTAAATGCTTTTTTGTTATTAATATCTTTTATATTTTGTGAAATATAAACTAGAAATCTCTAATATTATCATTATTACTGGTCAGTACTGTTGACGTAGTTCGTAAGTGGCTGTGCTGACATTTCAGAGGGGAGCAGTTCAAGTATACTAGCAGCTGTTCCGTGGGAGAGAGAGAGAGAGGGACAATCTCCACTTATCAGATTTACAGCTTGAAAACTAACTGTGTGGTGAGCTTTCAATTGATTTCAACTTAATGGCAGACAACAACAACATTGTTGTTGCTGTTATTGTTTTTATTATTATTATTATTAATTAAAGTGTCCAAACTCAGATTGGTAGAATCCAGTTCAAAGATGTAACTAACTTAATTTATAGCCTCAAGCAGAAGAGGATTTAAAACTGACCCTCCAGTGAGTTTCTGAGGGAGAAAATCACACAGGAAGATATTGTCTATCTTCCTTGTGTGGAGATGGATTCAAGGTCTCAGAGAGTCATGGCCTTTAAGTTAATAGGTCACCTCTCTGCCATCAGAACTTGTCAAAAAAAAAGCTAAACCTAACTAAAAATATTGATGGTTTGACATACATAGACATTCTTTAGGTTTAATATTTATGTTAGCATATTAAATGCAAAATATTTATATGCTTGGAGAATATGTCTTTTGGCTATTAATTTTAAAATATACAATCTTTGAGCCATGCCTGTGTAGATTTGAGTTTTAGTGTATTGCCAATAATGCGACTGCATTTTATTTTCAAACACGTAGAGTAAAAATTAAGTTCTTACCATGTATGTTTCAGCATTGTGGTTTCTCGAAAATGGATAAAATGCCCCAAGTTGCATCCATCTCCTGCAAAGTTCTTCTGTTGTATCAGCCACAAACCCACAAATATCTGCTCCAACCTAAATAATGAATTTATCCGTGATTTAAAGTATAAAGACTCTCAAATGTTACCTCTCAATTAATTAAATTGCATGACTTAGAATCATATCCTTGATTACACTGAAAAATTGGTGGGTTTATAATTTTTTGTTGGGTCCAAGTGAATTTCTCCTTCTCTAAAGTTGTCTATTCATTTCCTTAGTGAACTTCTAGGTTTCTGTATATCTTAGTAGCTACTCTTTAAACATTAATTGTTTATTGATTGAGGTTGTTAACAATTACAGCTTGCTCGTCTCCACAATCAACACTCTTAGTTCCAGCAGTCAGGGAATCAAAAGACAAATTGCACTAGGAAAATCTCCTTTCAGGGACTTCCCCAGAGTACTGAAAAGCAATGATGTCAATCTAGAGACTAAGATGTGCCTAATCCAGTCCATGGTCTTTGCAATTGCATGCTGTGCATCAGTGAGATAGGTGATGACTAAGATGACAGAAGAAGAATTGATGCCTTAGATTTATGGTGCTGGAGAAGAGCCTTGGTCATACCGAGGACTGCCAAGAAATCACATAGGTCTGTCTTGGAAAGGGTTAAAACAAGTTTCTCCTTGGAGGCAAGGGTATTAAAGTTCTGTCTCACATACTTTGGGCACATGGCCAGGAGAGGCTGGTGCTGGAAGAAGGACATCATGCTTGGAAGGGTGGAGGGACAGTGCAAAAGAGGAAGACGCTGGATGAGATGCATTGATATAGTAACTGGGGCAATGGGGGTGGGTGTGTCAGAATCAGTGAGACTGGCTCAGGACATGGCAGGCTTCAGAGTTGCTGTACACAGGGTCACTAGGGGTCACAGGTGACTTTGCTAATCCTTATCTGGAGATATCCCTGACAGCAGATTTTCCGAAAGCCACTCTTCTTGATTTCCTGACTGCTGGTACCAAGAGTCTTGATTGTGGATCTGAACAAAATAAAATTCTTAACATGCTCAACCTCTTCTCCATCTATCATGGTTCTGTCAACTGGCCCAGAGGTAGGCCTTTTGGCTTTATGTTGAGATGTAATCCATATTGAAGATTTATGCTCTTCCTTTTAGACAAATTTGTTTTAGTAAATTATACAAAGAACCATTTCTGATTTCACAAATCACTTCCTCTAGAGTTTTTACTTCCATCACATTGATTTCTTCTATTATTTCTATACGTTTTGACATCAAGTACAATTGTTTAAGTATTTTTAAAATTTCTCTTCAGATATTTTTCAACTTATTTAAATTTAAAACATTTTCTTTCAATTTCTAAATGCAAAATATGTGCATGTACATTTTAAGATCCCCATCTTTTTGGAAGCAGGAGTGGCATCCACTTCCTAAATAACATGCCTTTGGAAACTCTAAGAACTTTGATAAATGTCAATAGTTATAGAAATGCATCAGGCACTTTG
>NW_006399848.1:10412953-10414188 GCF_000299155.1 Elephantulus edwardii | reverse complement strand
ATATTTATATATACATATTTGGGTAATGAATAATTTCTAGTTTAAATAAATTGATTTTTCAGGTTCAGAAACTTATTTCACTATATATGATACTTCTTCTACCTATGTAGAATATCTCAAGAAATGCTGCAATACATTAAATATTGTGAAAAGGATATATTAGATAGTCTATGATTCTTACTGAGTTGTAAAATATTAAAATTTAAATTACATTTCAAATTGTAATGAATAAGTTTCATTTTACCTGGCAGTTGTAGTTACGTTAGGCTGTTGAGTGGGGATGATATAACCTCCTCTAAGATGTAATCCTATTTTGTCTCCTGGAAGAAACATGTTAACACGTTCTTTTCTCCATCCTCTTTTTGAACCCTAGAATTTGAAAAAAATTAATATACTAATTATGAATAAAGTCTTCAAACTTCATTATGTAAAAATTAAATTTCGTACCAGGGAACAATTATTAATATGAACATTCATATTATGTAAGTGAATATTAGTATAAATCTTTCTAACATTTAAAGAAAATCTTGACCTTTTTAAAGTGTACTTAACCAACCTAAGGAAAGAAGTTGTCTTATAGGAAAGAGAGACAAGGAGAACTCTATTCTCTTTCTAGAGTAATGAGTTAATATCTTTAATTAGATCTACTTATTAAAAACAAACCAACTACCCCAACTTAATTATCGTAACGATCATTTAAACATAGCTGTACCCTTAAAAATTAAGTTTTTTAAAAACAGAGGCAGAGAGCATTTTAAATCACTGTTTCTACAAAAATAAAGCCTCTACTTAGCAAATGTGTAGTATACAAAGTAATGTGTTTTAAAAGAAATAATTCCTTATAGGTCTGGGTCAGATTAAAAATAGACGTGACTGAATACTGGTATGTTGCATTTTCAGTGTTGAAATTATTTTACTTTTCCAAATTTTTAAGGTATTGTATTAAAACAGATTGCTTAGTATTAGGTGATGCTTAAGGCTTTTGGCAATAAAATTAAGAGATAAAATAGAAGGAAATTTAAGTAAGCACTTCTTCTCAAAATTAATTTTTTTATTTTATTTCCCTAATTTTAAAATCAATAAAACACATATATACATTCCTCTGGCATTCCCTGCTTTCAGCTAAGATCCATCTAACTTATCTACAATATCCCTAGTACCACGACCCCTTCTAAACCCAGCCTGGACTTCTGGTAGTTCTCTGTTGATGTGCTGTTCCAGTCGTTTTTGGATAA
>NW_006399848.1:10395870-10404663 GCF_000299155.1 Elephantulus edwardii | reverse complement strand
TAAAATTTTGTTATTTTATTTATTCTTGTAGCATTCTTTAGTCTCAAATGTCAACAGTGCATAATTTCATATGCATAAATATTTACTTCAACTCACACTTTATGATACAATGAGGACCTTAAAAGATGGGGTAGTAGTAGCTATAGGTCGACGGTAATAGAATTTATAAAATATCATGTACATAAATTAATGTTTGAAAAACAAGTGAACGTAGGAATGTGTGAAAGGAACACAAGGTACATGAATAGTAAACAATGCAAACAAATTTTGTATACAAATCAATATAAAATAAAAATAAAGTGGAGATGGAAAATAAATATTTAGGACCATTTATTTTTTTAGAACAATCTATCTGGTATTTTTCCGATCATTTTATTTGTATTCCTGTTATTGTGTAAGATTTTGGTTTTATACTCATACTTTGTTTCTTACAATTTCTTTTACTTGTATATTCATTTACTTATTCTCATTCGTTGATTGAATTTTTTGTCTTAATTTTTTTCCTAGTGATTTTAATAATATAGTTGTTAGATCACTTAGAGGTGACATTAATTCAGATAATTATTCGTCTGCTGAGGGACTGAAAAGACTTGAACTGTTAATCATTCAGTTAGCAGTCAAGAATTTAGCTGTTTATGCCTTATGGTGCCTCTTAAAATTATAAATAGAAATAGAAAAAATATAAATAGACATAAATAGAAATAGAAATGTATAATAGTCTTCTTTTTCTCCAAATTCCAAAAGCATTATGTTGAAGGGTTTTCTTAGGAAGCATGCCTTTATTAATATTTTACCATAAATCATTAATAAAATTATGCTTAAATGTTCATATAATTTGTAGTTTTAGAAATAATACTGTATGTGAAAACTTACCAAAGGTATCCCAAACAAGCTGTACTCTAGCATTCCTGTAATAGACCATTCCATTTGTTCCCATGAAGCAGTGTTGTCCCCCAGCCAATGGGCAGCGTGTTTTCCAGTTCCAGCAAAATTTGACCGGGTGAGGATGAAGCCTCTCTTGTTAGGTAAAACTCTTTGGATAGCTCTGAAAAGAATAATTAATATTTGTTGTTGTTGTGTACCATGGAGTGGGAGCCCACCAGTAAGCAGACCCTCCAGAGGGTTTTCAGAGGCAGCTAAACGCAAAGGAGCAAACTGCCCAGACTTTTTCTGTGAAGCAGCTGGCAGCTTCGAACTGCTTACCTTCGGGATTGCAGCACAGCTTCTTGCCACTAGGCTAGCAGAGCTCTTACCACTAGTCATATCATATTTGAAGTACTTTCATCAAATTTTACATCATGTTTCTATTTGCTCTTAATATTTGGTTGTATAAATATATTTTAATCAAACACATAGGAAGGAAAACTTTTATAAAATGAATCAGACTTTGAGTAACTTATTTTACTGAATTGTGATACTCTCCTAGAAAATGTGAAGTCTTAACTCATGGATCTGTAAATATGACTCAGTATGGAAATAGTTGTGGTTTGTTTCTATTTTCTGTTTGTTTGTTTGTTTTATGGTTGTTTTCAAGGTTGTGGTTGTTCATGAAGTTATTCTAGAGGAGGTGACTCCCTAACCTAGTCACTCAGAAGTGCCTTATATAAAAAGAGCAGAATAAGGGAGCTCTGGTGGCCTAGTGGCAAGAAGCTGCACTGCAATCCCAGAGGTGCACGGTTTGAATCCACCAGATGCTCTGCCGGGGAAGGAGGAACAATCTCCTCCTGTACGAGTCAGATCTGATTGACGGTACACACACACACACACACACACACACACACACTAATAATAATAATAAAAAGAGCAGAATAGACCAAAATTCACACAGAGGAAAGACAGACACGATGTGAGGTCAGCTAGAAGCATAACAACTCAAAGCCTTGCTTGCTGTTGTTAAGGACCTTCAAGTCAAAGACGACTCATAGAGACCCGATGAAAGAAAGACCTGAGCACTTGTGTAATTTTCATCATTTCTTCACATTCATACAGTTTCTGGAGGCAAGCTATTTCAAAAGGGGATGCCACTCCTGCTTCCAACAGTGCTTTAATCCGGAGCTCTAACAAACACTGTCGTGTGTGTGTGTGTCTGTGTGTCTGTGTAAATGTTTATGTGTGATATATGTGTATATATATGTATGCATATATATATATATGTATGCATATATGTATATATGTATGTGTATATGTATATGTATATATATGTTTCAGTAGCTTTGCAATATGTGTGTGTATGTGTATATATATCCTTGAGTATATTTTCTAGTTTATAAATGTTTATTTTTAGTTTATTATATTAAAAAATTAGTATTTCACATAATGAAAATACCACCTTAAACCCAATTTTTAATTGAAATGCATATTTTAGAAAAAAACTTATAAAAATGAAAAGTTTCCATAACTTTCTCTGTGGTGAATTACAAAATCCATGCCTATGATATATTCAAATATGCAATATTGTCTATTCTTTTAGGACAATTTCTACCTGAGAATTTTAAAGGAATCACAAGTAAATGCATATATTATCTATTATTTGATAACTAGGTTCCTAATTAATGAATATTAGCAAAAGAACGGAGAGACCTTAAAAGCTGCACATTTTAGCATGACAGTAGTGCATATTCTCTATAAATATATATGCTTTAAATATTATTTATATACCATATATAATATTTTCTTACTCTATTTCAGAAATACATTAGTAAATTATCACAAATACTTCCAGAAAATCATTATTAAAGGAGTTTCTAAAAGAAATTACACTTACTTCTCTGTAGCGATAGCCATGCTGTATCCATACAGGCTGTGAACATCGTACTGCCTTCCCCAGTGTTGCACAGTATCCATGCAGAGTGTTTTAGAGTACATCAGTTTGTCAAGAATATCTTAGAGTAAAAAAAGTATTAAGATATTTAAGAGATATTGTGTATGTTAAACTACATTCCTTTATATGCTATGCTATGCAATATATTTATGAAATATCATCTTTGACAAATTAATAAAAAGAGTAGATTTAATTGAATTTTGTTTCAGTTAATGTCCACATAATCCATTCTTACTGCATTTAGAATAACTATTAACCACTTATCTTAATGAATAAACGTTTATCTTAATAAATTCTATGCCTTTATATATAATAAATAAAGTCACAGAAGATATATTCTAAATGCACATACACACATACACACCCTTCACACACACATAAATATATATTACTGAATACAATTAAAGTTTCTTGTAAACACTTTTTAGTAAATCAGGTTATCAAAATGAAATCTAATTTCAGACGTATTCCATTGTCATTTTTTAGGTGCTGTTGCTTTAACTATGACTTATAACAACATCATATACATATACACATACATATAAGAATTTCATTTATGTAGTTCTTGGAATATTAATGAGTTGCATTAGAATGTCAACCTTTAAATTGAGTTTATATATCAAGGTGGAACAAGATTGCATCTAATTTTATAAAGTCAAAATCATATTTCAATATAGTGTACTCTGCATAAATAAAGCGTTGAACATATTAAAACATAAAAAGGATCTTTAATGTAAAATGAAATAAATAATAGTGAATTGACGTATGTCACAAAGTAGCACATTTTTATTACTATGGACTACTGTATGTATCTCAAAATTTTAATTCAACCATCTTGATGGAGATTAGTTCATATTTGCATGTTGTATGTAAATTTGGCATTCCTTATCAAGAGACTTATGTAACCAAACAAAATATTGCTTGTATAGTTCCTGCGTCAGAGTGTTCCTTCTTTGCTATACTTTATCAAGCATGATACACTTCCCTTAGGTTAACTCCTCTTTTTGATTTGTCCCACTACCTATACTTTATCAAGCATGATACACCTTCCCTTAGGTTAACTCCTCTTTTTGATTTGTCCCACTACCTTTGCTTCTAAGGAACATCCTGGTTGCTCTTCCTGCAGGAATGGTATGCCCATTATTCTGGTGTTCTACGGTATATTGAACATTCCTTCCCATCACCACAATAAAATCAGTTCACTAGACTGTCCTTCTTTCACGCTGCCCAACTTTCACATACTTATGAAATAAGGACACATATTGTGTCTTGGTCTAGGTGCACTTTTTTATCTGTGCATTTAAGACTTTTAAGGGGCATGTGTGTTTGTGTTTCTGCAGATTTGCAATGTAATACATTATTTGATGTCAAAACAGCTGCTTCCATGAATGTTGGTTATACAGCAAAGTAGAAAAAAATGCAATTGATAATTGACAAAGCCAATTTCTACAAAATTGACCTTGATAAGAGGGAAGCAGGAGAGAGGGTGAGGGATGAAAGATAGAGGAAAAAGAGAGAGAGGGAAGGACGGAAAGGGGGGGGAGAGAGAGAGAGAGAAAGAGAAAGATGCATTCAAGTTGTGATATTGATAAAGTAAATTTTGGATTGTGAATTGCCAGTAAAAGAAACAATTATGTCGTAGGAGAAATATAAACACAATGTTTCTTGAAAATAAGATTTGTAAGCTTTATTTGGCTTGCTTTGGAGATCTTAGAAGTAAATATTGATATCAAGAAAAGTGATATGATGTTTAATAAACCTGATTATCACTAAAATATGAATAAAGTCTTCTATGAGAAAGATTGTCACAAAAGCCACTAATGAGAGTATAAACACACCAATGATCATAAAAACAGCTGAGGACTGACTAATAGTTGATCTATTGATGCATAAGATTCTCATGAGTCAGAACTAATTCCACATTAAAAACAACAACAAAGGTGACTCAATAATTATATAATCTTTAAAAATCATGCTCCCACTAGAATATGAGAATTAATATCTTGGAAGACTAAAACAGTAGTTTCTTTCAGAGTCTACAAATGATAATGAAGTTTGTAGTTTAAAAGTATAGCCAGAGTTTACCAATCATTAAGATAATTTACCAGGAGTAAAAGGTGGATAATTCCACCGGTTGTCCTCACACCCTTTTCTTGAACCTTGAATGAAACTGGAAACTTCATTCATATCCTAAAAAGATACAAAATAACAACAGATAGTTTTAAATAGTTATAAAAACTAAATGATAAATTTATCTGATTATTTGAAAATTACTTTTCCCTCTCAAGCAATCATAGTATTGTGTAAGTACTAGAAGACAAGTAAAAATCTATTAATGCAAGCAACAGCCTTAACTGCACTATTTAATGTCAATATCAAGTATGAATAAGTCACAATAATGATAAAAATTATACTATTTTCTTTGTATAAATATATCTGTTCAAAATAGATAATGCCAAAACTTTACTCATTGATGATTATAAAAATCTAACATTTTAACAGTTTTAATTATAGATATGAAACTGTAATTGTTGTATATCTATCAAACTTGTGTTGTTGTTTGTTTTCTTTTTGCCGCCCATGAGATTTTCAGTACTCTTCTCCAACACCACAGTTCAAAGACATAAATTCCTTCTGTCATCCCTATTCGTTGTCCAGCTCTAAGGTGCACAGCAAGTGATCAGAAAGACTACAGCATGAACAAGACACACCTTAGTTCTCAAGCTAACAGCATTATGCCTCAATACTTTGGAAAGGTTCCTAATTGCAGATTTTTCCCAATAAGTCTCCTGATTTCCTAACTACTGGTACCAAGGGTGTTGATTGTGGATCCAAGTAAGATGAAGTTGTTGACAGTTTCATCTATCATGATGTTGATATTATTTCTTCAGCTATGATGATGGTTCCTATTGGTCCAGTGGTAAGAGTCTTTCCAATCAATTATTAGAGGGTCAAGAACTGCAGTCTTCAATATGGATTGAGGCTCAATATAAAAAAGACAAAGATTCTCATGACTGGACCAATTAGCAGCATCAGGTTGGATGGTGAAGAGATTGAGGTTGTTCACAGCTTTGGTTTGCTTGGCTCCATGGTCAAAACTCTTGGCACCAGTAGCCAGAAAATGAAAAGATGCATTGTGATGGGAAAGTCTGCTGATAGGGAACACTCCAAAGTACTGAAGAGCAATGCTGTCACTCTGGAGACTAAGGTGTGTCTGATACAGGCCGTGGTCTTTGCAATCACTTGTGATGCGTCAGAAAGTTAGACAATGACTACTGAGGATAGAAGAAGAATTGATGCCTTTGAGCTGTGGTGCTGGAGAAGAGTATTGACTATACCATGGACTGCTAAGAGAACTAACAGGTTCATTGTAGGGAGGATTAAACCAGGCTGCTCCTTGGAGGCAAGGATTCTTAAGCTTCGTCTGATATACTTTGGACATGTTGCAAGAAGGGACCAGTCCTTGAAGAAAGATGTCCTGTTTGGGAGGGTGGAGGGACAGCACAAGAGGGGAAGACCCTCTATGAGGTGGATTGATTCAGTGACTGGGGAAATCGGTGTGGGTGTCAGAGATGGTGTGACTGGCACAGGACAGAGCAGGGTTTAGGGATGTCATACATCGTGTCGCTTTAAGTCACAAGTGACTCAATGGCACATAACAACAAACAGTATGTATGTGTGTGTGTGTGTGTGTGTGTGTGTGTGTGTGTATATATATAAAACCACAGTAATAGAAATGGATTTTATTACATAGAAATGTATTTTATTATATAAAGAAAATATCTCAATTCCATGTTTTAGTCTTTACTATGTTTAACCCAAGAATATGCTAAGTAGAATATTAACACATCCTATAGAAATATGTTGGGATTCTGTTATAATTGTTGTTTAAAACATTTTTTTAAAAAAACAGTATCTTTTTACTTATCATTTTTATTCAAATAAAAATATGTTTACTATGTAAAACCACTGGTTTAACAATGTAACTTACAATCCAAAGTCCATCAAATGGCACTTGCTGGTGGAAACGTAAACATTCATCTGCCCACCACTCTTCACATTGTGGACTTGTGAAGTCAGGGTATACTGTTAAACCAGGCCATACCTAAAAGAATGGATTACCCATGTAGATTTATAAATTATTGATGAACAAATGGAAGACAAATTTTATACAGCAGAGTATGATAGTAAATAGTAAAATTTTGAACTTCACTAAGTGTGGGCTATTCATGCATCATTTTCACAATGAACTCAGATTTACATGAAAGTATTAAAAGGAGAACAGAGAAAAAATAAACAAGAGAATGAGATACTAAAAACCCTAGGCAACAAAACGCATAATCATGGAGGACATTATGCTGAGTGAACTATCTCAGTTACAAAAGGACAAATATTGCATGGGGCCACTGGTGTAAAACAGGACTGACATCAGGGTTGAGGGAAGACAGAGAAGGACGGGAGGAATGATCTATACTGCACTGAAACAAATGAGGGAGAGAACTGTTTAAAAGGGATATAGGATTAGGTATTATTATTATTATCATGGCAGGAGTCCAGAACGAAAGCTGCACAGTGGAGTGGACTTGGGGGGAGGGATTGTAAAACAATTAAAGTATTTTTCTTTTACTTTTCAAAGAGAAGAGTGAATTGGGAGGGGGGGTGGGCAGGGAGAAAAGTGCAACAATGAATGAATGGAAACCCAAAGTCTGTATTAACTTTCATTAAAACTAATAAAAAATTTAAAAAAAGAGCTTAGGCAAAGAAAACGATAAAAAATATAGAGTTACGATGCTCTTTTGATTACTACTGAATTCTTTCTATGTTTCTGTTAAGTTAAAGGAAACTAGCAGCATAGTCCTTTTGGAGTTGCACTGATCTACCATAGGTGACACTGCTCTGCTGGTTTGAATTAAACAGTGGCCCCATGGGAAGGAGATAGGTAATCTGTTCTGTACAATTAACAGCCTCTGAAAACCCACTGGAGGGTCCGTTATGAATTGGTTCAGACACCATGTCAAAAAAATTTCGGTTTTGCCAGTCAAAGAAAAAAAAGAAAAGATATACATATTCCTTGTAGGATAGAAGGGGGGTGGGGAATCACTTTAGCTCGTCTTGCTATTGACATGAGCTGTCGACTTGTGTGTGGTTCATTGTAACCCCATGTACAAATCCCGGTTAGTGAGTTGATTATGACTCATAGAACCTTCCATTGGGTTTCCAAGCCTGTAAATCTTAAAGGCAGGAGACTGCCCAACTGTCTTCTGCAAAGTGCTGGTGGATTGGAATGACAGTAGAGCCATGGGTTTCTGAGAAGCTAAATTCTGTAAGAACAATTTTAGAGATTCTTGAACTCACTCTAAGATTTCTCTCCTCAGTCAAATAAACACTAGAATTGTAAGCAAGAACACACACATTTACAGAAATTTTGTGGCAACAGAAATTTAATCAATAAAAAGCTTTAATGAATATTATAATTTACCTCTCCAATGACTGGTGTCGTCCCATCTGACTCATTTACCCACACATGCATTTCAGTTCCTCTGTCATAGCTTTCATAATTTGCTCCATTGGCACGTTTGTTTATGGAAATTGCAGGATCCTAACAATTGAAAAGAAGAAACTATAGAAAAATGTATGCACTTAGCAAACGTGTAATATCAAAAGTGTATTCATATATAATCAACCATTACCAAGATGATGACATATTTCTGTCCATGATTATGCAAATCGTTAACAAATTCAGGGAGACCTTGAAATTTGACGGTATCATAAGTAAAGTCTTTCTTATCTTCCATATAGTCAATGTCAGTGACCTGGGTATCCTGAAAATTAGAACAGCATATTTCAAGAAATAGTATTAACAGAACTCTGTATTCACTTAAACCTTTAAGTTCAATTAGTTTGTGTTTAAGCAGAGAACATAACAGATAAACTTAGATACCTTGTTTTCCACTACATATTTTAAAAATTAT
>NW_006399848.1:10392365-10395195 GCF_000299155.1 Elephantulus edwardii | reverse complement strand
TAAAATTGCAAATTTAATGAAAGTTTACAGAAAAGTTGCTTTTCATTTATTCATTATTGCTTAACACGTATTTAACCCTCCCCTTCCCCTTCCCAGAGTCCACTTTGCAATGCATCTCTTGTTGCAAATTGTTGACATACATTTGATGCCCCATCATACATTAATTAAAGATAGTTCTTTCCCTCATCTGTTTCAATGTAGTTTGTCACGTGGCCAGAATGGATTGATAGCTATCTGACCAGTGAGTTTTCAGAGGCTGTAATTTGCACATGAAGAGATTACCCTTTTTAATCCCACAGAACAGCTAGTGAATTTGAACTGTGTGCCTTTGGGTTGGCAGCAAAACCCTTTACTCACTAGGGGTGAGATATAGATATATAGATAAATACCTCACATATGCACATATATCTAACAAAAAAGTGCGTGTGTGTGTGTATATATACATATATACACACACAGACACATACATATACTTTGTAGAAAACTAAAGCCTAAGTATTTCTGAAAATATTAAAATATTTTATCCATTTTTTAACAAGTTCTTTTTATTGTCATGTGACAAAATTTGATCAAACATATAGCCCCATGTTGTTGTTGTTTATAGTTGAATAGGAACCGACCCACAGCTGATTCTCCAGCAAGGTTTTAAGAGGTAGTGAATCACATGGAACGAGATTTCCCATTTTTCTCCCACAGAGCAGCTGGAGGCCTCGAACCACATGCGTTCTGGATTGCAGCGCAGTCTGTTGCCACGAGGCCACCAGTATATAGCCAACGTATTTCACTTACAAATGGAATACGAGCTTCTCGGTTTCTTCGGACTACTTCTCTGACTACATCTAGCGATCCATAATTCCAACGACTCAGTTGGAATCCAAGATTCCAGTATGCTGGCATTGCTGGTAGTCCAATGAGCTTGAATGAAATGAACATTTAATAATACATTTTAACAAAGAAAAAATATTTTTAGGATCTGAAAACAATATTAATATACTTCCTACTCTGTTACATTACTATTTATTTACTTACTTATTTTACCCAAAAAGATATTATAGTTTTATTCTAAAATATTCCTTAACTATTCCGTTAAGAATTTATTATGAAATCATTAAAAATGTTCTGCTTTTTCAGTTATCTTTTAAAAGTGCAGCACTCAAGAAAGCAGCTTTTCCTAGAAGAGATTTTTGTCATTGTCAAGAATGAATACAGCATACATTTTTTTCTAAAACATAATTCTACAGCATAAATGATAATAAAAAGAAATTAAATCATGAACTTGGTTTGCTGTTACAAAATAAAAATTATTTCACCCAGTTATTTGTGTCTCAGGATAATAACACAGGATATGATTTTGAGGAAATGTTATCATAACTATTATATTTTCTTCACTAAAAGCTGAGAGATTAGTTACAATAAGGTAAACAGTTATTTATCAAATGTGGTTTTCTATGGGGCAGGCTTTTACAGTGTTTGTTCATTTTTTATTTTGTGTGTTTTAATACATATTTTCTTCATAATCTAAATTACAAGAAATATTGTGTACATATTAAAAAGGCAGTGCACTATATTGTATTATGACATTATAATCAACCTCTTATTTCTAAAATATTTTGTGTTTAAATACACCTACTCTTTATTGCATGTCAGAGCAGGTAAAAAATTGTGCATGAAAATTGGAAAATGAATAAGGAGGACTAAATAAAATCTAATGCCTTTCAAATGTTGATGAAGTACAAATAAATACATGTTGAGAGATTTGTAGCCAGACTGCTCTTTAGAAACAAAAATTATGAGACATCATCGCATGTAATATGAATGTGTTTTAGGAGGGGCCCATCCATGGAAAGGGAGGTTATCCTTGAAGAGGTGGAGGATCATTGAAGGAGAGGAAAACTTTCAGTAAAATGATTGACAAAGGAACCACAACAATGATATATTAAACATGTCCAATTATCAGGCTAGCACAGGGTTGGTCAAAGCTTCCATCTCTTGTTCATAAAGTAGTTATGAGTCAGAATCAATTTGATGACACCTAACAAAATTCTTCACTGTGGACTCTCTCATTATCCCACATTTAAAATTCACTAAACTAGAAAAGATATCATCCAAATTGCACAATGGGCACAGGATATGAACAGACACTTCACCAAAGAAGACATTTAAATGGCCAACAAGGACATGAAGAAATGTTCAAAATCCCTAGCTCTATGAGAGATGCCAATCAAAACAACTATGAGATATCATCTCACCCCAGTTAGAATAGCAAAATTTAACAGAACAGCAAACAACAAACGCTGGCAAGGTTGCAGAGAAACTGGAAATCTTATTCACTGTTGGAGGGGGTGCAAAATGGTGCAACCACTCTGGAAGGCTGTATGGCACTTTCTCAAAAAGTTGCAAATAAAAACACCATGTGACCCAGCAATTCCTCTACTGGGAATATATCCTAAAGAAACCATAACTGTCACCCAGGCAGATATATGCACAGCCATGTTTATTGCTGCTTTGTTCACAATAGCAAAGAATTAAAAACAACTTAAGTGCCCATCAACAAACGAATGGATAGAGAAGCTGTGGTATATTCACACAGTGGAATACTACGTTTCATTGAAAAAACAAGGAACGCATGGAAGGAATGGGTGACCCTGGTGGAAACTATTCTGAGTGAAATATCTCAGTCAAAAAAGGAGAATACTGCATAGTGTCACTGTTGTAGAATGGGACAGACATCAGGGTTGGGGTGACTGAGAAAAATTGGATAAATTATATAAACTACATTGAAACAGATAAAGGAGAGAACAGTTTAAATGTGATATATGATTGAGTATTA
>NW_006399848.1:10388421-10391698 GCF_000299155.1 Elephantulus edwardii | reverse complement strand
ACCAGCAATATGTTAAAATTAAATCTATGAAATATTTAAATGGCTAGATTGTTTTATTCTTCTAAGTGGCATAGCACTGGCCTGTGATGTGCTATAACTCGTAGCTGCTGTGATGCGGAGGACTGTGACACTGATGTGTCAAATGTGATAACGGTTGCCCATGGTGGACAGTGTTTGGTGGAGCTTCCCAATTAAAATGAGCTTGGAAGCAGGAGTGGCATCCACTTCCAAAATAGCTTACCTCCAGAAATTCTATGAACCTGGAGAAATGATGAAAGTTATATAAATATTTAGGTCTTTCATTCATAGGGTCGCTATGAGTCATCTACGATTTGATGGCACTTAACAACAACAGATTGTTGTATTATTTCAAATATCTCCTGTACTTATATATTTTAAAAGTATATATAATATATATGCCTTTTGACTGAAATACTAAAACAATCTGTCAATAAAAATAATTTATGGATCCAATTTTAAATATTACTGATCATTAATATATTAGTCTATGCAGACAGTACTTTTGCTTTCTTCAAGCAGAAAATATGCCCCAGGAAAATTATTCACCATTGCAAGAACGTGGAAACAGACCAGATATCTAACCACAACTGAATGGACTGAGAAATTGTGGAACAGTCACATCATTGATTATCATGCAGCGTTCAGCAGCAAGGATTTTGATAAATACGACATAACGTTAGGAAGACTGGAGAGCATTATGCTGAGTGAACTAACTCAGTCTCATAAGAACAAGGACTGCATAAGACCATTATTGTAAAAAATAGAACTAGTAAAACACGTATGGGGATTCAGTGGGGGAAGTGGTGGGAGCAGAGGGGTAGGGTGATGGTGGGTATAGTCCAATATTGATTAATTTTGTAAAACATAATGTAGGTGGATGATTGTATAAAACTTCATGTGAATGAGTGATAGTGTGACATATAACATATATGAACTTTATAAGCAACCAATATAAAATAATTTTAAAAAGAAGTAATTTTAGAATAACAAGAAATGGGTGTCAGCTCGAAGATTTGTTATTCCTAAATGTAACTACCTAGGGGCATAATGCTATTTCAAAATTCGAAATATAGACAAGTATACATGCGTATTATTATATGGAGGGGGGAAATCCAACCATAACATTACTCAATTCTAAAAAAGGTAAAATATTTACGAATAAGAGGCCTTGGTTTATAAAGTCTAGTCAGCTAAGTAAACAGGCATGTTAGAAGAAAGAAAGATAGGCCATGAAAGAATTTCATAAAACAGACATGAAACACACCTGTTGAAACTGCTGAACTACTTGTGCTGGAGTATCACCCAGAAAGATGTAAAAGTCCAGAATGCCACCAGTAACTCTGTATGTCACTATCGGAGTTGGCTGGATGAAAATTTCTGTAAAAGAAAAAAAAAGTTGGAGAAGTGTAAGGGAACAGTAAAGTGACAAATCAAACACATTATTTAAATCAAAATTTTAAACATACTATTCTTAACTAGGGTTGTTATGAGTCGCAGGCGACTGGACGGCACATAACAACAACAACAACAACATTCTTAACTATTATTAAACATTAAAGAGAAAATAAGATATTGAAAAGTGAGAAGAGCATAAGGAGAAAGTGAAATACCACTATGCATGAGACTAATTATAAGATTTCTAACTGTTATCTAAATAAGCTCATTAGCAAAAGTTAACCTGCAAACTATGTGGTGAAGGCTAGTCAATTGGTCTTCACATAACAAAATTTTTTTTTTCAAGTTACACAATTACATATATAGTTGAATTTCTAACAGCTGGAGTCATAGAGTTGGCTCATGATTTGAATCCATAAACAACATTATAGAAGAAAAAGAAAGAATCTCTTCCTAGGTGATTTAGTACTTCTGCAAACCTGCTAGAGAGTCACCTTTGAACTGGTTCTGGCTCAAAGGTACAAAAAATAATAACAACATATGTATAATTAGAAAAATAAATGTACTCTTAGAAAATTAATTCTAAGAAAATTACTATACTGTACAGGAAATTTTTTTAAATTTAATGTTCTGTATATAAGGCAAGTCACTGGGTGGCACAGTTTAGCACTGCTGGCTACCAGATGGACAATTTTAATCCAGCCAGAGATGCTGTTGAAATGTCTGATGATCTAATTTCAAAAAAATCAGTTGTGGAAAATATTGTAGAACTTAGTTCTATTCTAAAACACAAGGAATGATCACGAGTCCGAAGAGATGTATTGACAATTTATTTTGAGGAGGAAGAGAGAATAGTTAAGCATCATTTAGTTGGTACTGACGGAAATAGATGCTATGTGGAACAGAAAAATAAACAAACAAGCAAACAAAAGACACACCACTGCCTGGTCTTGGACTACGTTCAGCCATCACCATGTTTAAGCCCTGTTAGAGCACCCAGGTTTTAATTCATTGTATTTATCCTCAAATCTATATCTATGCTCTTTTGATCTTTAAAGTGGTATTTTGCATCTCTTTTGTCTGGAGAATAATCTAAAATTTCATAAGGGCAGAAATATTATTAATTTTTGTGGTTTCTAAGAGCAGTGATTTAACTCTGAAACCCATCCAAGTGCCATCAACACAGTTTACATTCATGGCAACTCTAAATGTTGAGTAAAGCTGCATTCCACAGGGTTTTCAAGATTATATTCTCTCTTCTGAGGTAACACTGGGTAGGTATAAGCAAACCTCTTGGCTAGTAATAAATTACTTAACTAACTACAATCCTCTGAATTTTTACTTACTAAACATTTGTTTACAATAGCAAAGATTAGAAACAACCTAAGTGCCCATCAACAAACAAATACATAGAGAATCTGTGGTATATTTACGCAATGGAATACAATGCAGCATTGAAAAACAAGGAACTTGTAATATTATTCAAAATGTGTGACCCTGAAGGACATTATGCTGAATTAAACATCTCAGTCACAAAAGGACAAATACTGCATAGTGCCACTGTTGTAAAATGGGACTGATATCATCGTTGTGGGGAGACTGAGAAAGATGGGATAAATAATGTATACTGCATTGAAACAGATGAGGGAGAGAACTGTTTAAAAGGCAGATATGATTAGGTGTTATTTTCATGACAGGAGTCGGGAACAAAGGCTGCATAGTGGAGTGGACTTTGGGGGAGGGATTGTATAACAATGGAAGAATTTTTCTTTTACTTTCCAAAGAGAAGAGCAAACTGGGGGGAGCAGTGGGCAGGGAGAAAAGAGCAACAGTGAATGAATGGAAATCCAAAGTCTCTGTA
>NW_006399848.1:10345853-10388131 GCF_000299155.1 Elephantulus edwardii | reverse complement strand
TTTCTTCTTTCCATCTCCATAGAGATCTTTCTGGATTTATTCTGTTTTGTTGTCATTTACGTCACTTGTTAACATAGTCTAACACATGAGGCTGAGAGAAGGGTTGTGTTTCAATGTTTAAATGTTGCTCAAAAGGAAAAAGGAAGCACCTGAATTTCATAACATTGTGTCATGTATCACAATTCCACTAAGTTAAAAAACCCTGCATATAATATCAAAGTCATTAGCAATAAATTAGCTATGGGACCATCACTAACAGAAACACCATAAAAAATATACATCAACTGATCTATTACAATAATGATAGAAGTTACACTATTTCACATTGAACATTATTGAAAGTTACTGAGATGTAAGTCATTCTTACCCATTGCATTACTGTTCATTAAGAAAACACCAAATGACTTTCCAGAAGTATCCTCTATACACATGAAGAATGTTTGGTGACCATATAAGTTGTGATTATTCTATTAAAAAAGTAGAAATTTTCAAGAACATTTAAAACATGTGTAAGTGACCTTGCAAGTTTCAATCCATTCCAGCAATTTACTTTTTCATATTCCTATATTAATGTTCCATACATATATCGTATTTAATCACAAAAGCATCTAACTTTTATCATTAAACCATCTTAACATTGGTCTGGTAATATAATATTTAAGGGGTTTAAACATATAACAAAAATAGTGTACTATTAAGAGTTTCTATTTTTTACTTTTGTACTTTCTCATGATTAAAGTCTTTTGAAAACACTTTTGATATAATAACAAAAACATCATTCTCATACATTATCCCTTACTTATGTCCATTTCATTCTGGTGCGATAATATTTTAAAGCAAGTTTATTAAGAGTTGAGGAGGAATTACAAGATAAGAGATTTGAAATACATTAATTAGGTAAAAAGAAAAAGATTTCCTAACTGATTGGATATAGAAGTTTCAAGTAAAGAATGCATGAAAAAGCAGCAATGAGTTTCTTAACCTAGTGATTAATAAGATAATGATGCTATGAACAGAGGTCAGTAGAACTTATTTGTAGCCTAGGTGCCTAGGTGTGAAAAGGGAGTGATATGAAAATAGAAAAATGAAAGGCAAAATAAAAACTTCATGAACTCTATTGGTCAGATTGATTTAGGTCTTAGCTAGCAATCATCAGAGACTTTTGTTATTTTCATGAAGAGGGTGAAAACAAGTTGTTCCTGGGAGGAAAGGATTTTGTAGCTCTGTCTCACAGACTTAGGGCATGTTGCCGGGAAGAACCAGATCTTGGAAAAGGATGTCATACTTGGAAGGGACAGTACAGGAGAGGGAGATCCTGGATGAGATGGCTTGGCATAGTAACTGAGCTCATGGGGGTAGATGTGTCCGAGGCAGGAGGCTCGCTCAGTATAGGACAGGTTCAGAGCTTTTATACTTAGGGTCATATTAGTTGCAGTTGATGCAACAGCAAATAACAACAATGACATGTTCAAATAGTGTGTTTGATATTTTCAATAAACAATGGTTTCAAGTAGACTAAAATGATCATCTTCTTCAACAGAGCAACCTTATTTAGAAAAAGAAAGATAGTTCCTTACATCACCAGGAAGTTCATCTCTGGTAAAGATTGGCCATGTTTTCCAGTATAAATCGTGACGGAATCTTTTATGAATATGTTCCCCAATACCATACATATAATCAGAGGGAAGTCTTGTTGAGATCTGTAAGTACTGGTCAGAAAACACCAGGGGACCAACAGTGGTGTCAAACCTAAACCAAAAAACAAGCAACATTGAAACATATACATAATGTTCTATTGAATCTAAATTTATGTCAATAATACTGCTATAATTTTAAAGATTTAAGTCGTGGTCTCTTAGAAACACATGAATTACATGACTAGTTAGTTACATAAATATCATTATCAGAATTTGTCAAATCATCATAAATACACCTTTTTACTTGGGTCGCTTCTTTTCATCTCTATCAAAATCTGATACATAACAACTGACATCGATTCCAAATCACATAGTGACTCAGACTGAAAAAAAAAAAAGAATTTATGTTTTCTAAGGTCAAAAACCAGTAAATAACAAAGCCAGCCTTCAAAGCCAGTCAGTTCTAAAATACAGTGTCATACTGGCTTGCACAGCTCTCATGTTCAGTCTGGAAAATCTATATGAATAATGATGGTATAAAGATGGTATTTAAATATTAGAAAAAAACAATTACTGAAATACTAATAATATTAAGAATTATGTTAATAACATTATTGTGATTATTACATGCTGCCAAGTCAGAGGATAGTCATAACTCACACTCTACCATGGTTTTTGAGTTGTAAATAGTACAGGAGGAGATTGCCCATATTCTCCTGTGGAGCAAATGGTAGTCTGGAATCATCTGCATTTGGACTGACAATAAAATTCCTTACCTACTAGGGCACCAGAGTCTTAATAATAAAGGGGTCTCTGGTGGCCTAATGGTAAGGACTTTTGCTTCTAATACAAAGTAATGCAGTTCAAATCCACCAACCACTTTGTAGGATAAAGGTGGGTGATATTCTCCTGTGTCATTTACAACTTCTGAAAACTCAAGGAGAGTCAGTAAGGAGTTGGTTCTGAATCAATGGTATACAACAACAACATGTTAATGATTTTAGGAATGCATTTGATTCAATAAATTAGCAACAGGATCCAATAAGTAACAGATAAAGGACATGATAGAACATAAGATGATACTAGTGGACTTCAAGTATTCAATTATTGTGGTGTTAGAACTGTCATAATAGGCTTTGCTACTTCTTGTGTTAACTTCAACTCAGGGAATGGTCTCTAGCTACCTTAACTGCAAACATCCTGCTGGAAAATTATCAAAAGCTGTGGGAATAATAAAAGAGATTGTTTTTTTTACATTGTGAGGGTGTGAAAAGACACTGTGAGAGATTGTGGGAGACTGTGGCAAGGCATAGCCTGGCAGAACCCTGGAAATAGAGCCAAAATTAAAGGTTTTTCTTCTGGATGATTAAATGAAGGTCTGATTTGTGACTGCTCTGAAATAAAGACCATCAGACAACTGAGGAAATCAGAGGTATATTTGTGCTGCCAAGTTGAACCTAAAATTCCACTTGTTGACTAAGAAGCTGTCAAAACTAATTGAGAAATTAAGTCTTGCTGTTAGTCTGGCTTGGGCCTCACTATGTGATAGCCATTGTCCCTCATGCTTCAATCTGTTTCCCGAAGAAACCGTTCAATGATGAGTAAGGTCTGTAAGTCAATTTGCCATTAACTTTAGACCCAATAATAGAAATAAGAGCAGGGGATTGGGTGATGTTTGTTTGGCGATAATGAAGTGAGTAGAAGTCAGAACTTGGCTACTCTCACATTTCAACTGTATCCTTTACAATCAACATAATGGTATGGAAATAGTGCCTAGTCAAAGTTTCTAACACAGTCAGATGTTTCTACAACAGTGCACAGAATTCATCTTCTGCACATTACACAGGTGGGAAGTGTGTAATTGCTTGTGTTCTAAATCAAAGCTTAAGAACAAAGTCCCAAAATGTTTAAAATGAAGAGACTTTAGGAAGAAAACTCAAAGTGATAGAAAAGAATTGCACTAGTTTTAAGAACTATCCTGGAGATTTTATTGGTAGAGCTATTCCTCAAATGTAATTGAATAATTGAAGACATAGTATTACCTGTCTTACAAAATTATTCTCTCTGAGCATCTAATCATGTGACCAACGAGAGCTTTCTTCAGATACTTAAATTTTTAAAAGAGAGCAAAACCAAATGCAGCTGGTTTAAATATTCCAACTTTTCAAAGTGGAAAAATAAGAACATTCTCCTCTCGAGGCGATTTACTGTCTCTGAAAACCTGCTGAGGTGTCTGCTATGAGTTTGTTCTGACTTATTCATTCATGTTATTGTTAGGTGCTGTCGGATTAAGTACAACTCATAGTGACCCTACAAACAAAAGATCTGAACCTTGCTCTATCCTGTGCTGTCCTCACACTTCCTGGCACACAAGAGCCCATTGTGGTAATCTCTATGTCAATCCCCCTGGCCAAGGGTCTTCCTCTCCTTGGCTGGCCCTTCACCGTTCCCAGCATCAGGACCATTTCCAAGGAATAGAATAGCCCCTCCTCACAACATGCCCAACGTATGTGAGGCAAAGCATCATCATTCTTCTCTCCGAAGAGCACTCCAGCGGCACCCTTTCCAAGACATATCTTGGTTTGCTCTTTTTACCAACCATGGGATTTTCAACGCTACTCTCCAACATCACAGCTCAAAGGAATCAATTATTCTTCTGTCCTCCTTATTCATTGTCCATCTCTCAAATGCATAGCAAGTGGTCAGAGAAAACATGGCCTGAACCAGAAACATCTTCATCTTCAAACTGATATCATAATCCCTCAATAATTTGGAGACATCTCTAACTGCAGATTTTCCCAGTACAATATGTCTCCTTGTTTCCTGACTGCTGGTACCAAGGATGTTAATTGTGGATCCAAGTGAGATAAAGTTGTTGACAGTTTCAGTCTCCTCTATATCCATCATGATGTTGCCTATTGGTCCAGTGGTAAGAATCTCTGTTTTCTTGACATTGAGCTACAATCCATATTGAAGGCTGCATTCCTTAATCTTCTGCAGCAAGTGTTTCAAGTCCTCCTTATTTTCAGCAAGCAAAGTTGTGTCATCTGCATAACGCAGGGTATTAATGAGTCTCCTTCTGATCCCGATGCCACACTTCTCTTCATAGAGTCCAGTTTATCCGATAATTTGCTCTGAATAAAGATTAAATAGATATGGAGAGAGAATACAACCCTGATATACTCCTTTCCTAATTTTAAACCATGTAGCAATCCCTTGTTCTGCACAACAGCCTCCTGGTCTAGACACGGGCTGTACAGGAGCACATTTAAGGGCTCTGGGACTCTTATTCTTCTCAATGTCAGCCACAATTTGTTTAATCCACACATCATAACAACAACAAACTTAAAAATACATTAATGGTTTGTATTATGTGTATGTTAGCTTTATTCTGAAAAAGAATATGTACTTTAAATTGTCACAGACAATTTAGGTTTTTATAAAGCTTAATTTTGGAGTATACTTTCACATAAAGTTATGGGAGGCCTGTGTATCTGTGTTTGTGTGTGTAGATGTTAGTAAAGTCCTATTACAATGACTACATTTTTTTTTACAAAAGAAAAATATGAAAATTCAAACAAGCTCTCAGTATATAAATTGATCTAATATTTCCACCTTCAACCTATATATTGTGTTTCACATTCTAGCATTTCTATTTGAAAGGAAACAAAACCCTTTTGCCATGACAACTTTTGCAAACATGCACAACTACTCTCTTTGGGATATATCTGCTTTTTCTGAAAATATCTTGAAATTAATGATTTCACTACTAAGTAATAATGTGTGTGAGTGTGTGTGTGTGGCGTTGATTGCCTTCAAGTCGAGCACAACTCATAGCGGCCCTCTGAACAAAAACTTGTAAATCTTTATCTAAAATTGTAGACATAAAAAACAAAAATATTACTTACAAAACTTTTCTATTGCTTTTTCTAAGAACTTGGATGCCAAATGGGGCTTCTGTAATCACCACGTCATACAATGTGTCAGAAGCAGCAGGTCCAACAAAACTTTTTACATGCTGATGAGGAACTTCATATCTGCTGTTACTTGGATCCGTAATCTGCACAGATTAAATAAAGACACATTGCTGCTGTTATGATAGTATCATCTATTCAGACCCTACTCAGAGCTGAACCTCCAGCAGGCTTCTAGAGGCTTGTAATTGGCACTGGAGGGCATTGTCTCGCTTTTCTTCTGTGGAGCTAGGAATTCAGTGGATTTTAAGTGCATTGATTAAAAGCTACTACTTAATTTTCTAATTAATAATTAAATAGTAAGAGCAAGTTCTAGGCAGAAAAGCATAACTTTAGAGATGAACTACTAGTCTATTTACAGCCTTAGTTGTAGCATTGTTGAGTAACTATTGCTATGGGCTATGTGTCTCCACAAAAATGTGCATTGGAATTCTTGACCCTTATACTTAGGAATAGGGAACCCTGGTGACTTAGTGGTGAGGCGTTGTACTGCCAATCCAAAGGCCTGAGGTTTGAATCCATTAACTGCTCTATTAAAGAAATACAGAAAATTTCCTGCCACAGGACTGACTGCATCTGGGGGGTCAGCTGAGTCTATTCCAACTCTGGTAGAAAACACTTGTGAAAGTAAATCAGTTTAAGAATAGGCATTTTACTTTGTCATTTTAATGAAGCCATCTTCGTGTAGTTTATCACTTAAATTTAATTACTTTTTAAAGGCAACTCAATTTGTTGTCATTGAGCTAGAAATGAGTCATCGTGAGCTTATTGGTGGATTTCCCAAGCTGTAATAGAATGGGTAAAAATTGCCCACTTTTTTTCCTCGTAGCACCACTTTGTGTATTCCAACTGAAAAACAAAATGGTACTAGTAAAGTACTTGCTAAAAAAAATTAAGAGCAAGAATTTACTTTTGTATTTGTGTTTGCTTTCTAAGTCACAGACTGAAAAAATACTGCGTGTAAGTTGTGTCTACACAATGCTAATATTAATAAATCTCTGAAATTAAATTTTAAATTTATTCTACATAATAATTTTTGGTTGAAATAATAAAAATTGTAAATATTTATTCAGTGCTCACTCATCTCAGGGCCAAGACACTGTGATAAATATTTCACAAAAGTTCTGTTATTTAAATTCTCCAAAAGTGTCTTATTCTACATTTGAGCAATCAGGCTCAGAAAAGTAAACTATCAAATTATTCCTTTTTTTGTTGAAATAAATATTACTATTCAAGAGAGAAAATAGGATGTTGAGATTAAGGAGTTAGCTATGAAATGCTTTTAATTTTTATAATCTTCTTTAGAAACATCCAAACCTTGAACCGGAAACGATTAGGTGTCTGATTTTCAGTTATGACGCGGACAACATTGAGGTCTCTTCCAAATATGGTAGGTGAATTTATCCTCTCTAATTGGGCTTCACGTCCTTAAAGAAAGAAAAATATGGCCATTTGTAGATTTACTGGGTATATGGATTAAAAACCATTAAATATTTTCCATGTTTTAAAAGTAATTCTATTGCTTTTCACAATGGTGAGATTTATTTCCCCTGTAATTTAGATGATAAAAATAATACAAGAAAGAAATATACGCTAGCCAACAGAAGAGGTTTGTATATATACTTCTTATTTATTTTTAATTTTTAAAATGACAGTTGTCCTAGATGCTTTCCTGGAGAAGGAAGGACAATCTCCTCCTGTACCAGTCAGATCTGATTTGATGGTACACACACAAAATAATAAAATTTTTAAAAAAATAATAGTTTTCCAAGAAAAAATTACAACATATTTTCTACTTATATATATAATGGTAAGCCAGTATCATAGAACATATCTTACCTGTGTTTGTGTTTGATATTCTTTGAGAATTGTAGCCATGGTTTTGGGCAAAGAAACACCAAGGAATAATGGAGTTATTCCACGGCTTCCAGCAGCAGCCTCTTTGAATACAAATTGCCTGTTAAAATGTTTTAAAAACAAAGATATATTTTTGCTATTATAAGAATTGTCAATCTTTTTTTTCAAAAGCATTTATTCATAGCAATGAATGATTAATTTCAAAATATACCTTCTTAAAATATAAAAGAAGCTGAAAAATCACCTATTTTGTTCTTTTGGCTTAGAAAAAATACAGATATAATTGACAGATATATTGGCTCTGTACAAGGGGTTGATGCTCAGAGTTGTAATCTATCAAATTCACATTAACGTTATTTTAAGCTCATATATTGGAAAGATTCTTGGTCTCTGAGTAATTACAATGTGTTAAAGTGGTATGATGTTGACGCAAAAGTGCATATTTATTCGTGTGCCACTCGTTCATCAAGCTGCAGATAATGCTATGAAGATGAAAATATAGCTTTACATGCAAACCTAGTTATAAAAAATATTAAAATACTTATTATCAAATAAGGGTTAGTTGAAACTATAACTATTTTAACAAATGAGTGTGCCAGGCTTTATATTAAATTGTTATTGTTGTTGTAATGGACCATTAAGTTGGACTTGGCTCAAAGCTGACTTTCCATTGGGTTTTCATAGGGAGTAAATTGTACAGGAGTAAATTGTATCAATCTTTCTTTGATAAAGCAATTGGTGGGTTCAGATTGCCTGGTTTTGGGTTGTCAATGCACCTCGTTACTACTAAGATAACACTAGAGTTTCCTATATTAAATTAGTATGGAAAAACTATGAATTTTCAAGAATTCATTAATCTGTTAAACTATATGAAATAACTAAAAGGTATAGAAAATTTTAAAAAGTAGAGCAACATAAGACATAGTGTGTGTGTTAATGCCAGCAGAATTTAAAATCTATTTAGAATTTATATTTAACTGTTTGCTATTTGAATATCTATGGGATGTAGATGTATATTTACTTGTTAATTTGATCTGACATACAGAAAAGCAAACTTAGTACCTCCATCAGTTCTTATGTGTTTATTCAGAACACAGTACAGTAATAAATGCAGCCTAATTAATGAACAGATAGATCTTAAACATACGGAATTGATAAAATATTAAATAAGTACTTTAGTATCCTTCTTATACCATTTACATTCACAAAATACTTTAGACTTTTGTGTCACACCTGTGTTGGAAATTGGTCTGGAATGCAATTTATTCTCTCATTGATGTTATCATTTTGATCTGTTGGACATCTTCCTAAAGCTGGTGAATCAGTAATTTCTAGGGGAGAAACACTAAAATAAAAATTTTGATATTTTTTCAGATAATTCAAACAATGATTACATTGCAACAATATATAGATTTATATGTCATGAAAATTAAAAACAAATTGTGTACCAAATACAAATAATTCATAATAAATACAAATACAAATTACAAATACAAATCTTATTGTGAAAAGGAAAAAAAAACAACTAAAAAAAACCCAAGCAAAATACATAACTGTATTACAAAAGAAAAAAAGGAAAAATTAAAAAAAAAAAACCACAATTTGAAATTTGTGCTTTATAAATGAAGAATGAGTATAGAGAAGCACAAAACTGCATACTGTAAAGAGAAGGAGTCAAGAAAGTAGAGGAAAAAAAACAAAATAAGAGAAAGATATTTTGAAGGAAATAATTTGTTAAATAGAAAGCATAAAGCAGAAAATAGAATCAGATCTGTATAAGATGCACAATGTATTTCTATCCTAGTACCTAGAAAAAGACAAATGATTGGACACTGAATAAATGTTAACAGAATATGTAAGAGTAGATCATAAAATAATTTATAACATTTAAATATTTACTTAGTTTCAAGAGGATGATGGAAATACCACTTGACCCAGTAATTCCACTATAGGAATGAATATCCCCTAAAGAAACCAGAGCTGCCACCCAAACATGTATATGCACACTCATGTTTATTGCTACATTGTTCACAATACAAAGAGATGGAAGCAATCCAAGTGTCAATCAGCAAATAAATGGATAGGAAAGCTGCGGTATATTCACACAGTGGAATACTACGCAGCACTGAAAACCAATATTACACAACATGGGTAACCAGGGAGGACATTATGCTGAGTGAAATATCTCTGTCACAAAAGGGCAAATACTGCATCATGCTACTGCTATAAGATAAGGACTGTCATGGGAGTTGGGAAGAAACTACGAAATGCGTAAATACATAATGAACACTGCATTGGAACAGATGGAGGAAAGAACTATTTAAAAGTGATATATGATTAGACATTATCTGTATGACAAAAGTCCAGATTAAGAGGTGTATAGCAAAATGGACTATGGGCAGGGTTGTGGGGAGGGAGGAAATTGTGCAACAATGAAGGAAAATACAACTTTTCTGTAAACTTTTATTATTATCACAATAAAAATTTTTTTAAACACACACAAAGACAAAGTGGATTAGGTATCCAGAGCAGAAAGATCTGGTTCAAACTCAGGATACAGATAGAAAAGGAAGAAAATACTACACAAACCTCCTCAAGCTTTGCTTCACCTTAAACTGCTTATTAAAGGATTTTCAGTCTTATCATAAAAATCTAAAGAAACGCACACACAAACACACACAGAATTTAGTCTAGGACAAAGCAATTCTTTCTAGAAAAGGCCTATTCCCTTTGCAAGCATGCACAAACCCAAAACAAAACGTACTGTGTTATGTTACAGACTAATAATCAAAGGTCACTTAATTGAATCCAAGCACTGTTCAAAGGGAGAGAAATAAGTAAACTTCCAGAAATATTTACAACCTAGAATACCAGTTGTAGTGTACATATGCATCAGAAGAACAGCAGTGGGTTTGGCTTTTGTTCCTTTTCCAAATATCCCAAAACTAGAGCAAAACCCCTAGGTGTCCCACTAATGGAAAACATCTCACTGGTAATGGCGAACGTCCCATCCATGGAACATTAAATACCTTGATTCATACGTCTCTTTGCTATTTCTTAAGCACATAATGTAAGGAAAATCACTAATGTCAAGGCACTTAAATAGATGGATTACGTCTTTTCACTGAGATGTTTGAGTGTATTGGATGGAAAAGTTTGCAGTAATTGCATAACATGGATCTTTCTTCACAAGTTTCATTTCATATACAATTTTCCTTTAACTTTATTATAATGTTCAAGTGTTTTCAATGCTACTTACGTTCAACAGCAGGTGTTTTCGTTGCCAAAACAGCTATTAGGGCAATAGCTATTATAGTAACGATAGCAAAGAGGACAATCAGAGAGAGTTCTAATCCACTGAATTTTTTTCGTGCCATCTAAAATGAAAAAAAAAATCAAGATTGTATTTAAAATACAAAATATATAGCTATATCAACTTGTCACCACGTAATATTAGATAGATACAAAGCCTTTATGTAGGTAAGGAGAACAAGTAGCATACTATGGAAAGGAAAGTCCATGATCAGTGTTCCAGCAAAGCCAAGCTTTTTCTGCTGCCTGGTCAAACCAACCAATCAAATTAGAAACAATGATTGGAGTGGCAAAAACAGAAGCTTCATAAAATACTGATATATTAAGGAAAAAAAGGGCAGAAGCTCAGCGACTTTGGCTGATCTTGGAGATTATGAGGGCTTTTACAGGGTAGGGTAAGGACAATGGAGCATGAGACATTTTTTTTAATAATATCATCTCTCTTTTCCAGGTATATTCAGACTTGTATTTGTCCCATCTTGTCAATGTTCTAAAGTTAGTTGACATCACCAATAGGTCATGGTATCAATGGGAGTAACTCTTCGCTTTAGATTGCAGGGGTAGACAGGCAAACAAACATTAATACAAAGTGCTTTAGTTCGACAAGGGACGTATCATTAACTTCTCTGCTAGGCTAACACCAACTTTCTTTCAACTATTATAAAAGAATATCAATTTCACATTAGTGATTTTTTTAACATGACAAAAGAGGGTTTACTTTTACTCCTCCTACAGAATCTGTATCTTCCTCTTCAAGGGTCTGTGACAATGCCGCCTTTTGGGTTCTGAGTATATGTTCCTGACCGAAAAACAGGGTTCAGGACTCACTCGGTACTTAAGAAGACCCTCTTACATCCAGTGTTGCTATATTAACGTGGGGCATTCTGAAAGGTTAGCATTAATTAATTAACTAATTAATGATTATCATTTTATCCATTAGTTGCTAAAGAGGTTTTTGTTTATCTATCCCTTAACAATGTGTTAATTTCAGTTATTACAGGGGTTTTTGTGAAAACCTATATGACTTTTATTTATTTGTGAAAATCTATTACTTTTTTGTTGGTTGCAGTTAGTATTTATGCAGCATACAGAAGGTATCTAAAAATAGTTTTCAAATAGATTTTCTCAAGTAACGCATCTTGAAGCATTTGCACTCATTTTATAGCTCTGCTGGCCTAGTAGTAAAAGCTGTGCTCCTATCCGGAAGGAACGTGGTTCAAGGCCACCAGCGGCTCCACAGGGGAAAGATGGGCAATCTCCTGTCTGTTCTGACTCTATGCTACACCATCACCAAACCAATGCATCTATCATCTCTCCTAACCTTCAAGTTTTCATTAGTTTTCACACTCGATAATCTTAATATAAATTTAAATTCAATGACAAAGAGATTTCCTATTGAACAGAGTTAGTGTTCAGAGGCATGAATGGTTTCTTAATAAGTAGTCTCACTGCGTGATGTTATATTCAGTAACAATTGAACTTTGCTGACTTCACGGTTGGAGGAGTTGGGTGGGCAACTCGAATTCTAATTTCCGAGCTGCTCTGTGGAAGGAAAAAAATAGACAATCACCTCCGTGGGATTTACTGTCTCTCCAAATCTGCTGTAAGGTGAGCTATGAGTAGGTTTTGACTCAATAGTCCAACAACAACAAGAATTATAATGTTAAAACTAATGATTATGCACTGCCGGGCTAGACTCATAGTGACCTTTCAACAAGGACAATGTTTAACAGAGGGAGGAGATTGCCAACATTTCTCTTCCTTCTCTTGTTCCTTGCCCCAAGTCTGAATGACTCACAGCTGACCTTCCAGAGGGTTTTTAGAGGCAGAAAATAAGAGGAGATGTCCCATCCTTCTCCCATGCAGGAGCAGGTAGATTAGAACTGTGTACCATTGGGAATGCAGCACAATTTCTTACCAGTAGGACACACCAGAGCTCCTGCTGTGTAGATTCAAATTGCCGACCTTTTGTTTACAAAATTGACGTACTGCACACTCTGCCACCACGGTTCCAACGTCATGATTTGGTGACCCATTTCAATCTATCTAGTCCTTGATTAAATTTAGTGCGAATTCTCCGATCTTAGGTGTTTAACTATTCCATGAACTTTGAGCACCTTTATCATTTTCACCTTTAGAAAAACCTCATATAAATATCAACTCCATTATAATATTTTAAGGCTTTACTGTGTCTAAATCAAAGAGACAGTTATCAGACACCTGTTTTTGCCTCTTCCTGAATGATTTATCTTAACTATGCCCTTCCCCACACTTCTTAAAAGTTACTTTTTTATATATTCCTTATCTTCGGCATATTTAAATGCTTATACTCACTTGCTAACTTTTCTTTTTCTAGTCAAGTTCTTAGGGTCAGTATGAGTCATGCTCAACTCAATGGCAGTCAACAACACAACCACAGTCAAGTTCATAGTGTCATTATATATTAGTCTTTTTGTCATCTTTCTAGTAATTCCATTCACTCATTCAACGCATTGCTAATGAGTCTTAACTGACTCATGACTGGCTCTCTAGTTGGTTTCCAAGGCTATAAATTGCATGGGAGCAAATTGTTCATCTCTTCCCTGAGTACTGATAGATTTAAATTGCCAGAGAGACAAAACATTTTAGTTAGCAGGGCTGTGAACTATGACATGTTGCCTCCAGCAATGGGTTCAGGTGTATCAGTGTTGATGAGGACGGCACATGACAGGACAGGATGCAGGTCTGTTGTTCACAGGGTCGCCATGACTTGTACTCAACCCCAGGGCACCTAACAACAATGAAAATGTCACCAGAACTCTCTAACAATTTTAGTAGTTCAAGTGGTTTGTCTATATTCAATTTACCAACTCTAAATTTGTCAAAATCATAAAGTCTTTCTATTATAGTCATTATAAAATTCTGCCTATTCTTATTTTACTGTCTCAGTCATGTTTTATTGTTGTGATGTGCACTGTAGAGTTGGGCACAATCCATAGCTGACCCTCCAGGGGGTTTTCAGAGGCAGTTAATCACACGGGAGGAGAATGCAGATTCTTCTCCCTCATAGCAGCTTGTAGCCTCGAACTGCATGCTTTTGGAATTGCAGGACAGATTCTTGCCACTAAGAAACCAGAGCTCTATCAGTTTGCCTAATAACTATGGTCCACAATTGCCAAGAAAAACACCACAGCTTATTCAAAGTATGCAAATGCATTTACTGTTTCATTCTATAAAGCTTATAAGAAGATAATTGTTGATCACAAGCAAAGTAACTAAAACGAAATAAAAATTGTTCTATTATTCTACTTTTCAGGACTTCCATGAGCGTATGCACTATTAGGTTTACTTTTTATGCATTTTTATGTCAGGTTATATAAGTCAAGCATCTTCAAAACACTAATAGAATCAAGTAAGTTTACAAAAGGGAGCTCTGACATCCTAGTGGTAAGGAACTATTCTGCTATCCTAAAGGCATGTGGTTCAAAAATCTACCGGTTACTCTGTAGGAGAAAGACGGGAAGTCTCTTCCTACGTGATTTTTCTACTGCCTTTGAAAACCGCTGGACAGTCAGCTACGCATTAGATCTGACTCAGTGATACACCACAATGACAACAAGTTTACAAGAGCCCCAGAATGCAAATGGTTAAGCAGTCAAAAGATTGACTGTTCCACATATCCAGAGGTACCCAGGAAGATAAGCTTGATATAGTCCCAAAGGACTATGCACATTAAGTTGCCAAAAATTAAGCCTGACTAGGTGATAACTATCGATTTGTTTGAGTTTCAAACAGTCAATACACAAATTATTTCTTTCTGAAACGGTATCAGTGAGTTGGGCATGCAGAAGAAGAAAAAAAAACCAACTTATTTCTTCTCCACTGGGTCTATATTGAAGCAAATTGCTAAGGTTGCACACAAAGTAAGTTCAAGTATTCTTTGTCAGTGTTACTGTTATAAGATGTTCTTGAGTTGAGTACAACTGATAGCAGACCAAGGAACACACATCTGAACTTTGTTCAATCGTGTGTCCTTCTCATCATCTTTGACGTACTTGAACTCATTGTAATCACTGTGTCAATCCATCTTGCTGAAGGTCTCTCTCTTTCACTGACCCTTCACCTGTACAAGTATAATGTCCTTTTCGAAGGAATTATTCCTCTTAACAACATGCCCAAAGTATGTGAGAAGAATCTTTGTCGTCTTTGCCTCTAAGAAGCACTCTGGTTGCACCTTCTCCAAGACATATCCGTTGCTTCCTTTCACAGCCCATGGAATATTCAGTAATCTTCTCTCACCATATTTAAAGGTACTGAGCCTCCTGGTATCATTATTTGTTGTTCAGCTCTCAGGTAAGCAAGTGATTGAAAAGGCCATGACCTGACATCGTTGCTGCTTAGTACTTTGGAGAAGTCCTTGACAATGAACTTTCCCAAGGCAATACTGATTTCTTGCCTGCTCGTACCAACTGTTGATCAAGGATCCAAGTAAGATGCAATTATTGACAATTTCAATCTTTTCTATATCATTTTCTTATGTCTCTAAATATTAACTTCAATACTGATTCCTAACCCAACTTAAACACTTAATTCCTCCAGAAATGCTCTCTACACTGCAATTCTGCCATTTAATTCTCTGCAGTATTTCAAGATTCAACCCCAAATTTAGATTTCCATGAAGGATTTCCTGACTATACAGACCCAAGTCTTCCCCTGGCTCTCTCACTATTTTTCTAGGCCTAGAAGCAAATCCTTAACCTCTCTGAACACTATCATTCCTTTCCTCTGTAAAATGGTGAGTCTAAAATATTGTGATATCAAACTTTATGCTTTAAGTGTCTGGTTTGTTTTTGTTTGTTTGTTTGTTCTTAATGCCATCCATTGACAAATAGAAGTTATTTCTCAGTGGATAAAAAATTTTCTGATTTCAAAATTGAACTGAATACACAAAGAAATGAGGGTACAAAATACTATACAGCAATGAAAAATGATGAACTTGTTAAACACTATCCATCATGAATGAATCTGGAAGACATAACGCTAAGTGAAAAATCTCTGTCATATAGGGACAAATGCTATATAAGCCCACTATTATAATAACAGGATCTAGATGAGGGAGAGAGAAGAGCAGGAAAAGAATGGAAGAGAATGAACACCGCACTAGAATGAAAGGAAGGACATTCTGAAATGAAAGGACAATTAGAAATTATGTGCATGACAATTAAAAGTCTTAGAAGGGAAGTTGAGGGCAATAGGAGACAGAGGCAAACATGCACAAATGAACAAATGAAACAATAGATTAAAAAAAGAAATTAAACTCTGAACCATTAACACAAGAAATTATGAAGCCACATAATGAAGACATTAACTTCTCTGTTATGTGTCATTCCTGAGCTAAATTATTTAGATGTACACTAAATTTTAATAGTTAAACAATACTTACGAAGAAGACATTTCTTTTTGCAGTCAGCTGAAACTACTAAAAAGTAGACTTGCTAAAAGTTACATGACACAATTTACCTTGAACTTGGTTTAGATACTTTTTTCTCACCATTTTACTATTGTTTGATTTATTATAGAATCATGTCAGACGCAGATGTGGTTAAGCTAGGCTTAATGTATTTTCTGCTATTCTCAAGCCTCTCTAAAATAACATAAATTTAAAATATAGAAAAAATACTTCATCATTATTTTTAATATATGAAAGACAAGGCAATCTTTATCATATGGGATGTACATACCATTAAATTCTAAGAATTATATAAATTATTACACTGTAAGAATGACCTTTTAGTTTAATAGCCTCAGATAATACTCTTGATCATTTCTACTCATTGTTGCTGTTGTTGATTGCCTCCGACTTGAGCACAACTCATAGTGACCCTATGAACAAAAGGCCTGAAGACTTTCTATAACTATCAACCCTTATCAAAGTTCATAGAGTTTCCAGAGGCATGTTGTTTAAGAAGTGGTTGCCACTCCTGCTTCTAATCCTACTCCATTGCAATATTAGCAATCACACTCCTTAGTGTAATATTTTTAACTATTTTCTTAAATTTATATTCACAATTTCATCAATTCCTCTATTTGTGTTTTCCCAATTGCTGCAGTTTGCCCATTCTCTGTAAACTTTTCTTAATTGAAAGTAGTTCAGTTCATCATAGCAAAAAAAATAAAAATCAGTATACTACCGCTTCTCTCCTTGTCAAAATCTAGATCTTTCTTATTTCCTTTTTGTCAACTCTCCTCCTTTACTCCTGTGCATCTTTCTGTTGTTAGAACTTGATGTAGCAAAGTCCAATGGTAATTCCTTCATAACAGGGGGGTTTTTACCTCTCATTTTATAGGAATCTTTTGCATGTCTACTGTTAATTACCATATTCAATCTTGTATTTTCTTCTTTGATTTACATAATTTTACTAGCTCTAAATATTGCTTCATACTCTTCTCCAGCATCACAATTCAAAGGCATTGATTCCCCTTCTGTCATGCTTAGTCATTCTCCAGGTCTCAGAGTAGCAAGTACTTTGAGACCATGACCTGGATTAGGCACACCTAAGTCTCTAGACTGACATGGTTGCTTTTCAGTCCTCTGGAGAGGTCCCTGACAGCAGATATTCCCAATGCAATTTGTCTTTTGATTTCCTGACTGCTGGTGCTAAGAGTGTTGATTGTTGAGCCAAACAAGCTGTAATTTGAATTGTGGTGCTGGAGAAGAAGAGTCTTGAACATACGTTTCATGGATCACCAAGGAAACACATAGGTCTGTCTTGGAGAGGGTAAAACCAAGTTTCTCCTTGGGAGCTAAGATTCTGAAGCTCTGTCTCACATACTTTGGGCACATGGCCAGAAGAGACCAGTTTTTGGAGAAGGACACCGTGCTTACAAGAGTGGAAAGACAGTGCAAGAGAGGAAGACCTCAGAAGAGATGGGTTGATGTAGTAACTAGGGCCATGGGGGTTGCTGTGTAGGAATTAGTGAGACTATCTTAGGACAGGGCATGCTTCAGAGCGGCTGTGCATAGGACTTGCCGTCACATAACAAGAACAACAAAAATTATTGCTTGTTAAATAGTTTACGTGAGTTATCTCCCAATAACTCCAAGCACTATGCATTGTTTTGTCTAGAAAAGTTATTCCAGTGTTTTTTAACTATTATCTCTATTTTAGTGAATTTCTCATTTGTATTTAAGCTATCCTGTATCTCCTGATCTCTATTAAGGAACTCTGGTAGCCTAGTGGCAAGAAGCTGTGCTGCAATCTTGAAGGCACATGTGGTAGAAAAATGGGAAATCCCCTCCCAATGATGAACTGCCTCTCAAAAGCCATTGGAGGGTCAGCTACTGGTCGGTTCTGACTTGATAGTACACAACAACAGCAATGATTAAAACACTGGTTTGGAATTCCTATCATCAATGTCTTCACAAAATTTTGGTTTAATTAATTAACTAATTTCCCCCCTCCCCCCATCCTGACAAGGAGTCCTAACTTGGATTGTCTCAATCTTTCTACCATAGGCAATCACTCAACAATTAGAAACCATACTTATGACAATTAAAACTCTTTTATTCCCTCTAATTTCAAAACTTATCTAAGGCAAGATCTGGTGCCCTAGTGGCAAGAAGGTATACTGCAATCCCAAAGGTGCAAGGTTCAAATCCACCAGATTCTCTGCTGGAGAATGAGGAACAATCTCCTCCAGTACCTGTCAGATTTGACTTGACGGTACAAACGCACACAAAATAATAAAGTAAAATAAATTTTTTTTTAAAAAAGCATGAATTATAATTTTTTTAAAAGAAACAACTTATCTAAACCATGTCCTCTTTCTATTCTTTGTATAGGGAGCTCTGGTGGCCTAGAGAGTAAGGGATTGAACTGCCAACACAAAGGCTGAGTTTTCAAACCTACAGGAGAAAGTTGGGACAGTCTCGGCCCTGTGATATACAGTCATTGAAAACCCACTGGAGGGTGAGCTGTGAGTTGGCTCTGAACAGATGGCAATGAATTTTGTTGAGTTCTAAGCCTATGCAATATATTTTCTGAATGTCTCTTTTATCCAGTATTTTGCAGTAATCCCTCACCACTGTACTTTTCTAAGAGATTACTACTTTCTGTCAAATCCATGTCTCATTTCTTTTTGAGTTCTCCCATTTTTGGAGGCTGTTAATATTTACTTTTAGGCAGGGCTTATGCTAGTTCAATTACTTACCCTCATGCCTACGTCATCCTTTAGACTGCTAAATCATTAATTAACAAGGCTCTTAAATATAGTTCAAAGCCTAGCACCAAATAATCCTGAGTTTGTTTCTGGGATAATGTTTTATGAGTGGATATTTAAAGACTGTTATTGTTGTTGTTGTTGTTGTTGATCTCCTTCGAGTTGAGCACGACTCATAGCGGCCCTGTGAACAAAAGGCCAGAAGCCCCTCTACAACTATTGACAATGATAAAAGTTCATAGAGTTTCCGGAGGCATGTTGTTTAGGAAGTGGATGCCACTCCTGCTTCCAAACCTGTCATAGAACGTTATTGGTTGAGTCGCCTGTGATGCATAGCTACCACACCATTTTATCATGTGTTCTCTTGTTACAAATATGTATACTGCTTGCTGAATTAGTGTTCTTCAGAGAATCTGAACATAAACTTAAATGAAGCAACTGGTGAAATATGAAGCTGTTTTTAGAAGAGAAATTCAGTTGTTCAATGTTACATGAAGAATGATAAAGTCATATTTAATGTTTCATTAAAAAATGTAACTTTCATACAAAGATATGTCCTAATTTGGCATCAAGATACAAAAAAAAATTTTCTTTTTCAGTTTCTAAAGAAAGTTTTAAACAATCATAATCATAATAATCAATCATAATCACATTATTATAAAACAACCTTTTATCAAGAAATAGAAGAAAAAAATTAAAGTATCAAAATTAAATTACTCTCATAAGTTCTCACAAGAAATCAGTACTACCTTTTTTATATTGTAGGTGGTAATTGCAGTAATCATAATTTGAATCAAAACAACTTTATGCCAGTATTTTTGCAAATTGTATTTGACACTCTGTTTCAAAACTAATAGTGTATTAGATGACTACTTGCCTGTTCTTTAGAAGATCTACAAGAAATAATAAATGTTTTATAACTATGAATTTTACTATAGCTATATAGAAACTTTAAAATATATTTAATGATTTCAATATTTATTTTCTTCTATAAAAAACCAGCAAAGTAAATATAGTATGATTTCAATTACAATCATAGCAATAATTACAAAGAACTAGGCAAAGTAATTATTATCATATTTTAAAATAAATAGAAATATGTTCTACTGTTTTAGGATAAGGGATCATATATTTAAAATGGGAAGAATATTCTATTTTGTTATTTTAAGCAAGTTCAGATAGACTTGAATATTGTTAACATGAATCAAAGGAAAACATGATTAGTTCAAAACTTGAATATAACAAAAAATATACTACACAAGCTTACCTTATTTCATAGCCTGTTCTGTTTACTAGACGGAGTGACACAGTTGAATAAGGCTCACAAGGTAACAATGAGGGACAACTGCCAACTATATAGTGAACTACCCATAAAGTTTTATTGCTCCCTTAGAGCCTATCATTTTTTAGTAAACTTTTGTACAATATGCAATTATAAAATGTCTTATCCCTGAAAATAATTTGCATAAATATTTCCAGCTTAGAATCTACTTTAATGAGCAACTTTGAGATCAAACTTTGATTTCTGGAAGTTTTCAACACAAGATTTAGAACATTATTCTGGCTCTTTTCCAAATTCTTTTTTTCTTTTGTTATATGAGTATTGGGCTACTAACTTTTTTCGTTCATTTTGTGACATCTAAATTGTCATGGAAACTAAAAAAAAATATTTGAGAGTTGGTATTGAGTATATTTACAGGTACTAGATGTAGAAGTAAATTGGAATCACTTTGGAATGTGCCTATATAGACATTTCAATGCCTAATTCTAATTTAATGCAAATGATGAATTATTCCTTCTTTGTTTTCAGAACACAAAATTAGAAAATTCCAGTTTCAAGATGTGACTTTAAAAAAAAAAAAGAGATGCGACTTTAGCAATCTTACCTGCTTTAAAGTTAATGTGCAAAAATGAATCATATCCTTATAAAGCCAAAATTGATAACTGGAAACAAATATGTATGTGTAGGTGAGTGTACATATGCATGTCATTTTATAATGTTGTATTATACCATGCACATGTAAAATATGAACATGAGGCATTTCTCATAAGTTATACAACTGAATAGTGTTGTGTCAAGTGGTCATTTCTCCTCAATTTGGTCTACAGACTCAGTATAATTTAAAAAATCCAAAGTCTCAGTAACATTTGTAGTAGACACACAGATAAGCTGTCTTTAAAATAATGTTTCAAAGCTGGAAAGAGCCAAAATGTATATTCTGTATTTTACAGATAAAAATATATGGCATATTCCTGAGAGATAAGAAGTAGCAATTAGAAATAAGAAGATGATTATGTAATAATGTAGATAATCTTAAATTACAGATTAGTTTTTAACCCTGACATTTCAGGTCTCTAATAAATTCAAAGTAAAGGGTAACCTGCACTTTGACCATCTTCTTCTGAATTTGTTTTCTGAATGGCAGTAGCAATTTCTAGTTTCTATGTCTCTGAAGTGAAACTAGAAGTACTCATTAAATTGGATTACATTTTATTTACCTAGTTTTTACATAGACTTTAACTAATATTCTTATGTTAAGTAACACTTTTTGATCTCTCAGTTAAAAAAAACTTTGATCTTCCTTTGTGGTAACATTAATTTGTCTTTGTCTCAAGTAATTTATTTTGTTCATTTTCCTTACATTTCTTCTCACTGCCGTCTGATTCCATCCATGGGCATCCATCATCAGGAGAACAGTGGGAGCATGAAAATAGCTAAGGAAGTAAGTTTGCGGGATAGGAATCCGCAATATAGTTAAAAATAAACAAGTGAACATCATGTCTAAACATATAACATATACATACAGCCACGAAATAATAATTTTATATTTAAATATACAAAGAAGTTGTTGTTGTTGATTGCCTTGAAGTCAAGCATGACTCATAGCGACCCTATGAACAAAAGGCCTGAAGCCCCTCCACATTCAAACTGTGTATAACTCATAGAGACCCTATGAACAAAAGGCATGAAGCCCCTCTACAAAAAATATCGCAAAGTTCATAGAGTTTCCGGAGCCATGTTATTTAGGAAGTGGATACCACTCCTGCAGTAATTTTACACTAAAATATACTTTAATCATAAATTGAATTGTTAACATAAAAATACACACACAGATTTGTAAAACTAAATAAGGCAACAGATGAATTTGAGTTTGTTAGGCAGTAAGTAGAGTGAAATTTAAGTCTGATTAATTATTAACACTTTGTAACTAGAAGAGCACTTTAGCACCACCTATTCCTTTTGTAGATTGATGTACTTTATAACTTACGTTTCAGAATTACATATATGTGGTAATAAAATCTCGTATATATTTCCTTATTCTGGCACCACGTATTTC
This sequence comes from Elephantulus edwardii, assembly GCF_000299155.1. Classification (NCBI taxonomy): domain Eukaryota; kingdom Metazoa; phylum Chordata; class Mammalia; order Macroscelidea; family Macroscelididae; genus Elephantulus; species Elephantulus edwardii. Next base: position 10,365,814 of record NW_006399848.1, on the reverse strand, counting down.
TGGCTATCAGAATGCCGCGGGAGGAAGGGGGGAAGATTTTAAAAGTTTCAAACAGTAATGATTTCCAGTGAGGGCAAAATACAACGTATATTCTTTTTTTCTTTTGGAAAATCTTGAGAAACAATAGTTGGATGCAATGTGTTAAAGAAAAGATAGAAAGAGGCACGAGAAGTTGTTGAATTTGACTGAGTTGTTAAAAGTAAAATCTGTAGCAGATGTGGTTGTTAGGTAATATTGAGTTGATGATGAGTCTTAGAGAATTCATGCATAACAAAACAAACACGGCCCAGTCCTGTGTTTTCCTCACACGTATTGTTATTTTTAAGTCCATTGTTGTAACTAGTATTTTAATCCATCTCACTGATGGGTTTTATGTTTGCAGATTTAAAGAAATCATTAATAACACATTAACCCAATACAACATGTTTTTGGATTTTTGACTGCTGTGGCCAGAGGTGTTGACTGTGGATCCAAGTTAAAAAAAAAAAAAAATAATTAAATTCTAAATAACTTCAGTCTTTTCTCTATTTGTTATGATGTCGTCTATTGGCCTACTTGTGAGGATTTTTGTTTTGTTGATGTTGATGTCAATACATAAATGTACAGAGATATGCTATAGCATTATGATTCTTTCTTTACAAAGCTTCGTTATTCCAGTAGTTCTAAATCACACTTAGAATCATGTCGATGTGTGAAGAGAGGAGGTAAGCTTGCTAAACCATGGCTTCCAAGAGATTCTGATTCAGTGTATTTGATATGGAGCCTGAGAGTCTGTATTTCTAACAAGTCTCGCTGTGATTCTGATGCTGCTTCTATAGAGAAGTATGTTTTTAGAAACATTATCCTGTACCTGGTAAATATCAGATGGTCTCAACAATCTTACCTCAGTACAGAGCTTTATAGAAAGTGTTCAAGAAATAGCGAAAGCACTGAATGAGTGAACAACTGTACCTACCATAGATATTTTAAGAAGAAAGAATAAGTAGCTCCTAATTCCACAACAAAATACATTGGTCTTAAAAAAAAAGCCTTAAAATAAGCCTATGGGCAAGACGATAGCTGAAAACCTAGGATTAAAATGTGAAATACAATCTCCATTTTCAATTCTCTCAGTACTAGAGAAATGAGCTTCAAATAAATCTTTGTTGAGATTCAAATCATGTTGCTGAAGGAAAGGGCAGCAAAAGCCTAAAAAGGAAAGCAATAATCATAGGAATCCTAAGGGCTTATTAAGAACAAGAGGCCCACAAGATACATTATTAAGTCACTTAGTGAATATGCTGATGTCTAAGAAAGGTAATTTTTAGTAACGCAGCATAGCTTTATATATTTGTTTTCAGCAAGAGTATTTAGAGACATACAGGTAGACCATTAAAACTGTGGGTGATTCAAAGCTGAGAAAAATGGAAGTGATTTAGGCGACAGAATGTGAGTCTGCTAGAAACTGGACATTCTGAAGCGATAAACTGAGGTAAAAATTTTATTCAATAAATTTAAAAGGTAAATATATAGTAATATGTATCTATATATGTGTATATATGAGTAAAATATAGAGTATAAAAAAAGTAATCACATTGACTCTAGATGGCAGGGAATTATTTCAGTAATGGCATGCATTAGAAAGGCTGGTAGTCATTGATAAGTTTTTAAGACATCACATGTAGGATGCCATTGTGGAAAACTATTTGGTATTTCCTCAAAAAGCTGAACACAGAATTGTCAGATGTCCCAGAAATCACAACTTTGGTATAAACCTGAAAGAAGACAGACATGAATGCAAACATAAACTCATACACCAATATTCTTTGGGGGGAAAAATGGTGACGTATGGTGCAGGACAGGCAAAGATCTGGTCTGGTGTTAATAGGGTCACTCGGAGTTGTGTTTGACTTGAAGACATCTGACAATAACCACAAAGATTATTAACAGTCGCCAGAGTGGGGAGGGACTAGAGGATTGTTTGTGGTATTGAGATCTTGGGATGAAGCTAGCGAAGATGAATTGTAGTCAATGCCATTGAATTATAAATGTCAAAGTTAGTTTGTTGGTGAAGGCTTTATTGTGTACATTTTAAGCACAATTAAAAAGACACAGAGAGAGATGGGGGGGGGGAGAAATACTTACTCAAAGCAGAGAAGACCATGTTCAAAGTGACATTCATTTTTTGATGTGACAACATTTAAAATGAGAATAGCTACAATTATTAACAATGAGAATATGTCCTATATTAAATCTAGAGAAACGAGAAGTTATAAAAAATAAAATCAATGAAAGCAGAGATCCTAGGTATTATTGCTATTATTAGGTACTGTCAATTTATGAATCACATCATTTCAAATAACAGGCCAAACTATTATTTTATTCATTCCCATCTTCACGTTTCTCTCCATTGTTGTTGTTGTTAAGTGCCATTGAGTCGCAGGCGCCTCATAGCGACCATATGAAGGAGAGTCCTCGACGCTTGGGTGCCTTTCATCCTCTCTCCAGGTTCATAGGGTTTCCAGAGGCAAGCTAGTATGGAAGTGGATGCCACTCCTCCTTCCAAATAGTGTATTTAATTCTTTTCCCTAATACCAGAATTCAAAGATGTCTACTTTTCTTCAGTCTTCCTTATTTAATACCTAACTTTCCAAAGCAAAGAATTTGAAAATATCGTGGTTTGGATCAGGTACACTTTAAAATAGCATTATTGTCTTTCAACACTTTAAAGAGGTCCTCGATAGCAGATTTGCACAGTGCACTTGTGTTTTTATTCAGTGTCTGTTGCTAGCATGGATGTTGTGTGTGAATTCCAGGAAAATTAAATTGAGGACAACTTTAAACATAGTAAACTGAAGTGGACCAGCATTCGTCATTTTTGAAGCACGTAATGTGATGGTCTACTAAGCTAAGAATGAAAAATTGAAGATTAGTGATAGTTGCACTAACAACTCAAAAGCACGCATTTCAAATCTACACATTTGCTTCATGTGAGAAAAATAATCAATTTCCTCCCATGGGATTAGTTGCCTCTGAAAGCCTCCTGGAATCACTATTACCACATACATCTCAAAAATTGGGTCCCTGGTGCCCTGTTGGATAAGGAATTAATTGATCTACCAACCCACAGGCAGGTGATTAAAAAACACCATCTGCTCTGAAGGAAGAAGGCGGATCATTTCCTCCTGTGTGATTTACCTCCTCTGAAAACCCACTGAATCATAGTGTATAAGTCAGTTGTAACTTAATGACACGTGACAACAATAGTAACACTTACCTAAAAAAAGGAACACCTGAAGATCTATTATGAAGCAAAATGCTCTTGGTGAAAGCCAAATATTCACATTTGTACCTGTTTTAAGCATTCAAATGTAGACCACCTACTCCAAAAACTAAAAATTGAGGCTTTTGGCCAGATGCTGGCTATTGGAAATTGATCAAATGTGATATCAATTTGCAAAGATAATTACTGGTTATTGGCATTCAAAATTTAAAAACAAAGAAGGATTGAGGTCTTAGCTATAGAAAATAGAAGCTTAATGACAGAAGTTTTAATTAACAATGATTTATTCTTTGAAGAGAATTGTTGTTATGAAGAGAATTTAAAAAAAAAACAAAAACAAAAAAACAAACCAAACAAAAACCAACCTACCACATAAAACAATGACTATCCGTGAGGAACATGGTGAACGGAAATCACAAGAATAAAATTGATAATATAGATTTTAATAAAGAGATGTATCACTTGTTATGCATCAGAGAGTTGGACAATGACCAAGGAGGACACAAGGAGAATTGATGCCTTTGAGCTGTGGTGCTGGAGAAGAATATTGAGAATACCATGGACTGCTAGGAAAACAAACAGATCTGTCCTGGAGAGGGTTAAACCGGGTGGCTCCTTGGAGGCAAGGATTCTGAGGCTCCGTCTAACATACTTTTGGACATGTAGTGAGGAGAGACCGGTCCTTAAAGAGGGACATCTGGCTTGGGAGGGCGGAGGGACGGCGCAGGAGAGGAAGGCCCTCTGAGGTGGATTGATTCAGTGACTGGGATAATTGGGATGGGAGTGTCAGAGACAGTGCGATTGGCACAGGACAGAGCGGAGTTTAGGGCTGTTGTACATAGGGTCGCTATGAGTCGCAAGTGACTCGACGGCACGTAACAACAACAACAACAACATGAGGACCTAAAGGGGAGACAGGTGGGGATGGGTAGGGTGAATCATAGGGTCACATGGTTAGAGGAGGGATGGGTTGGGGAGGTGCGAGTATCCGATGTGAGGGGCAATATATATGGACTTTTCAGGTAAACCAGTGTAAGATGTTTAAAAAGGGGGGAAATACAAAAACTATAAACTGGAAACAAACAAACAAAATCCATATATGATGATGACCCAAGGAGGGAAGGGGTGAGTCAGAAGGATGAGTATGGGTAGGAGTGAAATCATTTAAGTTACACAATTTTGAGAGTGAAACAAGTGGGAAGGGTCCAGCAGGGACCCGACAAGACAGGACAATGATGCAAGGTCCGATGGTGATTAATTTTATAAAACATAATTCATGGGAATGATTGTATGAATCACAATGTGATTCACAAAATATATTGTGAATCACAATGTAAATGAACTTTATAAACAAATCAATATAAAGCTAAAAAAGTTAACTGAGGGAGAGAGAGGGAGGAACGTATACAACAATGAATGAATGAATAAAAATCCAACTTTTCTGAAAATGTTCATTAAAATGACAATAAAATACAATTATTTTAAAAAAACCTAAACAATAAAAAAATGATTCCTGTAAGGTCATACCTGCCTATCCCTCTCCCTGCCTCTTCTGTTTCACTTACTTCTTCTAATCACCGGGTCCAATATTTGTTACAAATCACCAACAAACATTACAGAATCTCTTTGTGTTCAGAGTTGTGGTATATATTAGGGAACTATGAGGAGACAAAAGATATCACATAGGTAAAGACCAGGGTTAATGAACAACAGTTCCACACTAGGTTAAGCAAGACATGATTCTTCAATTAGTTCAGACATTTCTCAGTCAAGAAGTGAAAGTCCGGATAAAGTCCAGCTTTGCAAAAGCAGGAAGCCTCTGGTTTCCTCAGTCATCCAGCAAGCTTCGTCTCATAGCATACTCACGTCATCTCTTCCTCCAATTGTATAGCAAGCAGAACCTTTAACTTTGGATTCATTTCCTGGACTCCAGTGTGCTACACCTCAGCATAGTCTCTCCATAGTCTGATTAGCTTTTATGTTGGCCTCCCAACTGTGGTCTAGAAGATGCTGACCACCAGTGAACCACGGGTCTGTAGTTGAGGCAGTTGGAGATCTTGCCCCCAGGGGAGGTAGGGATGGTGGACCTCAAAAATTAATTTTACTTAGCCAGTCCCACCAGACTGTGTGGTCAAGTCGAGGGCAATGGATAGAAGAAAAGTATAAAAAAACTAAAATTCCTAACACCACACACTATCATTATACTTCAGATTGTTGTTGTTAAGTGTCGTTGATTCGTAGATGACTCATAGTGAACCTATAAACGAATGTCCTCGACACTTGTGTGACTTTCATCCTTTCTCCAGGGTCATAGGGTTTCTGGAGGCAAGTTATTTATGGAAGTGGATGCCATATTGAAAAATACTCTTGAAAAATGAATACCATATAGTTTTCTTTCAATTGATCATTCCCACAGAGTCATACGAATGTCCCACAGGTCATATGAATGTCTGACTCAAAGTGACCAAATTCCATTCATTTCAGCTCATTAATGCCTAAGATGTCAATTCTTCTGTGTTCTATTTCTTTTTTTTTTATTTATTCTAATTGTGATTTTGATGAAAGTTCACAGGAAAATTGGATTTTCATTCATTCATTGTAGTTTTCCTTCCTCTTCCTCCCTTCATTCTCCCCAGTTCACTTAAAAAAAAAAAATCATTCATTGTCACAAAATTTCCTCCTGCTACCCCTTCTCCCCTCCCCCATCCCCCAGTCCTTTTTCCAATATGTTATTCTGAGCTTTTATCTTGCATATAATGGCTAATAATATATTCCTTTTAAAGAGTTCTATCCCTTATTCAATCCAATACAGTGTTTGTAATCTATCCATTCTTTTCCTGTTCTCCTTCCAGGCCCCTGTGTCATTCCCGTTTCGTAATAGGCGTGTTATGCACTATTTGTTCTTTTGAGACAGAGGCATTTCTATTTCACTTTTTTTTAATTTTATTTTTTTAATAATTTTAATGAACATTTACAGAGAATTTGGAATTCCATTCATTTCTGTTTCATTTTTTAAATAATTTCCAATTTTCCCAGATTCATATTTTTACATTCATATTACACAGATATTTGCAGGAGTTTCTCCTGATTTTTCACCTTGCCATATTGGTAAGTGTAGACTCTTTATTAGATGAAAGCTTTTTTTTACTTGGGTCTTTAATATAGACTCTAATGTGAAAAGACAATTCTTGCTCATTTTCCTTTTGAGTGCCTTTCAACAGGAATGATTCGTATTCTGGAAGCAGGAGTGGCATCCACTTCCGAAATAACTTGCCTCAAGAAACACTATGAGCGTGGAGAAACGATGAAAGATATACAAGTGTTCAGTTCTTTCATTCATAAGGTCGCTGTTAATCGTCTACGACTCGACTGCCAACATTTATAGGAAGGCTAGTGCAGAAGTGGATGATCGGTCCTGCCCCTTAGTCGGCCTGAGTCTGTTGAAATCGGCCTCCCGCCAGTGGCAGGGCTTCCAGACATACAGCACCATGCAGGTCACTACAGTACAACCGACTGACGGAGGAGTGGTAACTATTAATAGATCTGATAAAAACAAGGGCGAAAAGTCACTCTGCTCTTGAGTCATATACTCTTAAAATAATAAGTTATGAATGAAACATTTGATCATATAATTTCTCATACTATTTAAATATGAAAGGTATCACTTGCTCTAAATAGCAAGCATTGAATATAAGCAGGCTGTTATAAAATTTTAACTGACTGACACATAAACTAGAAGACATAAACATCACATTTAACCTTTTATTTTCAAATTGACAACAAAAATTTTGGAGAATTTCTTTTCCATTAAAGTAGAAGTTTCACATTTTTTTCCTAAACAGTACATCTGACCTGAAATTTTTAGTATTAAAATAAAATAGCATTTAATATTTTTTCAATTAAAAATATTCAAAACGCATTCTCTAAAAGTGAAGATAATGGTTTGTCAGAATTACCTTCCCCAAATGGAGAAAGTATTTGAGGAAAAAATACATTTTGTTAAGAAAAGTACCAGTAAGCTAATCTATCGGGGGGGGGGGGGGATGCCAACAAAAAAAAAAAGCACATTTTTTGTTGGTATTTAAATTAAAAGGAAATTTAAGTTAAATCTATGTTTTCCAGATAAGATTTTTAAGTGAGCAACATTCACTTTTTAAAAAGTTGAATCTTCCTCATATTTTGGTGTTGGTCAAAGGTATTTTGAGCTAAATATTAAAAGGTAGGCCAGTGAAAATACTATGTTTTATAAATATTTTTAATTATTTTGAATGTCTCCTTGCCACCATCATTCTATTTTTAATAGAATTCATTCCTCAATTGTTATCTCAAATCTGAAAATTACTAAGATTATTTTTAGTTTCATGCTCTTACGTAAACTATAAATTCTCAACTTTCTGCTGAATAATAGTTATGCTTTCATCCTTAAAAATCAACAGTTCCAAAAGAAAATCCTCTCAAATCCCTTCTAAACTATGTCAAGATCTTTTTAATTTCTGTCAATTGTGCAGCAACCATCCATTTCACCATGAGCGTTTTAATTCTTGAATAATGCTTTTTGCAATCTTAGTTCCAAATGCTTGCTCCATCTCAGACATTCAGTATGCATTTTTAATATACCTAATGGAGAGCAATGATGTCAATCTGGAGACTAAGGTGTGCCTGATACAGGCCATGGTCTTTGCAATCACTTAGTATGCATCAGAGAGTGAGAAAATGACAAGAAATGATAGAAAGGAGAATTGACGTCTTTGAGCTATGGTGTTGGAGAAGAGTATTGAATATACGAGGGACTGCTAGGAGAACAAACAGATTCATCCTGGAGAGGGTGAAGCAAAGCTGCTCCTTGGAGGCAAGGATTCTGAGGCTTCGTCTGAGATAATGTGGACACGTTGCAAGTTGGGGAGAATCCTTGGAGAGGGACGTCATGCTTGGGAAGGTGGAGGGACAGCGCAGGAGGGGAAGGCCCTCTATGAGGTAGATTGATTCAGTGACTGGGGTAATCGGGATGGGAGTATCAGAGACAGTGAGATTTGTACAGGACAGAGGAGGGTTTAAAGCTGTTGTACATAGGGTCACTATGAGCCGCATGTGACTCCACAGCACATAACAACAAAGACGACAATTTAATGTTAGAGAGCACTAGTGGCCTAGTCCATAAAGGATGTTCTATTAACCCAAACAATATGCCTCTCTGGTGTTTGGATCTACCAGTGTTTCTGCAGGAGAAAGATGAACAATATCCTGTCATGTCATTTACATCCTCTGAATATCCACTGCAGGGTCAGCTATGAGTTCAGATCAGACTCGGTGGCAATGCTTTTGAGTTTTAACATTAGGTTCATCCCATTCTGAATCTTAATTGTTTTAAGTGTGTAGAACTTAGATATGCATGTTGTTGTTAGGTGCTGTCAAGTCGTTGACGACTCATAGTGACCCTATGAATGAAAGACTTAAACACTTGTATAACTTTCATCATTCTTCACATTCATAGAGTTCCTGCAGGCAAGCTATTTAAGAAGTAGATGCCACTTCTGCTTCCAAGCTTGTTTTAATCAGAAAGCTCCATCAAACACTGTCCACCATGGGTAACCACATGGGTGACACATCAGTGTCACAGTGTTCAGCATCACAGCAACCACGAGTTACCTCTGCACAGCAAGTGGACAGACCAGGGCTATACCCAAGGGCCCAAATGAATTTTCTTACAAACCAGACTTGCATTCTGCGTTCTCATTGGCCAGAAAAGTGGCCTCCTGCCAACAAATCCCTCCATAGCCAGCCCTCAGCCTGCACTGAGAGACAAAGCCAAGGCTCACGGCTCTGAGGCCGCTTGACTTTCCAAAGACCCTGAAAGAATTTTCATACAAACCAGACTTGCATCCTGGGCTCTCTTACATAGTTATTAATAGTTACAAAGCATTGTTAAATATAATTTAGCATAATGTAATTTATGAACAACAGAGTGAAACTTTGTACTTTCTTGTGCCATCTTCACGATCTCCACCTTGTTCAAACTCATTGTTGCAGTCATTATATATCAAACCATTTCACTGAGTTGAGATTGACTGACTCACTGCTGACTCTCTTTCACTATTTCACTGACTCTCTACTTTCCCAGCTTCATGTCTTTTCCCAAAGTTCCTCCAGATAGCAGGTCTTACTTATAAAAGAAGTTTCACTAGTCTTGCCTTCAAGGACCATCCTGTAAGCAAAGTCATTCACAGTTGACAGCTTTGAATGAAGATTCAAACTAAGAAAGCAAGCAGGACTGGCCATCACTTCTGAAATAACAGACCTTCCTTATGAAATAGAATTTATTCTTCTCATTTTACAGATGGTTTCTCGAGATTGAGAACCTTTTCTCCAAAGAAAACGTCTAAGCTTGGATTCAACTTTACTATATTATTTAGAATTGGAAAAGATTTCCACTTTATAAATTTTCTTTCAGTACATCAGGAAACATTTTGTTTTTCTTTAAACTCTGCTTTATAGTGAGAATAGAATTGTACATCAAGTACTTGATAAATAATTCTTATTTGCTAAATTAATGAAAGTTTTTAAAAAAAAAAAAAATGAGACTAGTCAAAGGAGCTCTGGTGGCCCAGTGGCAAGAAGCTGTACTGCAATCCCAAAGGAATACGGTTTGAATCCACCAGATGCTCTGTTGGAGAAGGAGGGACAATCTCCTCCTGGACCAGTCAGATCCTATTTAACGGTACACACACACAAAATAATAATAATTTAAAAAAATTAAAAATGAGACTTTTCTAATTGGTTATAGAGAAAGTGCCAGCAGCTTTTAAGGGTCATAAAATAATTTTGTATGTACACGTGCATCCTAGGTTATTTAAAGTCACAATTAAAGTCCACTGAGTCATAAATAACATGCACAAAGTAATAAAACCTGATAACAAAAGACAGGTTGCTAAATGTCAATATGTACTAAGTACATAAAATGCAATATTGCAGAGAATGATTTTTTTAGAAGACTTCAGTCATTGATTTTAAAGTGCTTGCCATACTTGCTGTTGCATTATGAGTAAATATCGTTTCCTGAAGTGTCAGTCCTTGGAAAGCACTGGTTGTTATTTCAATATTTTATTATTGAAATATTGCATCTTGAAGCACATATTTAATGTAATTGAATCTACGTTACATTTAGAAGAGAAAGAAAATGTCTAAGAAATTTCACAAGGGAAGGGAAAATATTCACCAGGGGATAAGGCATTGAAGAATAAAATTAACATTATTGTTTGAGTAAAACATATCCTAAGACTTTAAAGTCAAGCCTTTTCTTTTTTTTTATAGAGTTCGTCTTTCTTTTTTTTTAATTTTTGTTTTATTATTTTGTCTCTGTGTGTGTGTGTACCTGTGTACCTTCAAGTTGGATCTGACTAGTACAGGAGGAGATGGCCCCTTCTTCTCTGGCAGAGCATCTGGTGGATTCGAACCACATATCTCTGGGATTGCAGTGCAGCTTCTTGCCACCAGGCCACCAGAGCTCCCCTTCAAGCCTTTTCTTATGCTGCTTCTCAAATCTAAATGAACGTCATCATATCATATTCTCCAGGTATTTGGAATGTTCGGATTATAACCTTTCTAGAATATTATGCAATATTTGAAGACTGGGTCCATGAGCCAATTTGTCCCTGCTACTGGACATTTTCATTGTTTCTTGTTGTGTACCATTGAGCCTGAACCAACCCATAGCTGACCCTCCAGTGGGTTTTCAGAGGCAGTAAATTGAATGGGAGGAGATGGCCCATCTTTAACTCATGTAACAGCTAGTGGAATCGAACTGACTACCTTTGCATCAGTAGCACAATTCTTTCCCACTAAGCAACAATTTGAGCTGTCTCTATGTTCTTGTGATGGTGAACAATGCTGCTATGAACACTGATGTACAAAAGTTCCATTTGTGTCGAAGTTCTTATTTCCTTTGCTATATGCCAAGTAGTGGAATAGTGGGGTCATTCAGAGTTTCTATGTTCAACTTTTTGAGGAAATACCAAACTGTCTTTCGGAGTGGTTGTACCATTTTATAATGCTCTCAACAGTGTATTATCATTCCCACTTCTCCATATTCTCTCCAACATTTATTGCTTGCTGCTCTACTAAACTTCCCCACTGCTCCTGGGGTAAGATACTATTTTTTTGTGATCTTGATTTGCATCTCTCTTTTTCCTAATGATTTTGAATGTTTTCTCATGTGTCTGTTGACCATCTGAATATCTTCCTCTGTGAAAATTCTTTCCATGTCTTTTGCTTATTTTGTAATTGGGCCATCAGACTTTTTTTTCTGGAGGCCCAAACGTATTCTGTAAATTTTATTATGAGACCTTTTCTGAGATGGCATTCCCAAATGTTATTTTCCCTGTCAATAGGTTTTCTTTTTACCTTTTTTTTAAAAAAAATCATAATACTACCACAGAGAATTCTTATTCGAAGAGCAAGACATCAAGTGAACAAAACTACATATTATATTTTAGTCAAATATTTCCCTCTTTTGTATCTGAACTGTCTTAAGAACTACAAGCACAAAAACATATAATTCACATAAATTATCTCTTCTCAGTACTGTGCCATATGTTGTTACTTTTATCATTATTGTATTATTATTAGGTACTATATTATTGTAGCAAATTAAAATAGTAACTCTTTGTGGGGAATTGCATTGCTTACAGAAAGGTGCCACATTTCTGCCAGTTTGAATCCACCAGCTCTCACGCAGAAGACAGATACATTATCTCTGTCCAGATGATCTACATACAGTCTCTTAAAACCCACTGAGTATCAGCTGTCAGTGAAATCCAGCTTGATTGCAATGAGGGTGTATTGATAGAGTTCTATTATATAAGGAACTCTGTAGATAAGGGGGCTCTGAAGGCTTCGTGCTTCACAATAGCACACAGGTGGAATTCACCAACTGCTTTGCAGAAGAAATACAGGCAACCTCTTCCCATGAGATTTACTGCCTATGAAAATATCTTTGAGGGCCAACTATGGGTTGACTCCAACTTGATAGTATATAACAGCAACACCAAAAACATCAACAGTTATAGGACATGTGGAAATGAGGGTATATAAATCAAACTTCCCAATTTTTAGAAGACTAAACAATCCATCATGAGAAAGAATAACAATCAGAAATAGAGCATAACCAGTTTTCTAATATCTCTGGATTTCCCTTGAATTTGAATGTAAAGCATAATGTTTTTAAACTCAACATTTCAAAGAGATTAAAAAAGAAAATTAAGATGTTCACGAAATAAGAAATGGACTTAGATATGGTCTTTAGAGGATTATTAAAAGAGTTTTGGTATAGTAAATGCTCAATAAAAATATGTTGCATAAAGATAAATAATATATTCATCAACAATATGTTAAATACATTTATCATAATATTTCCAAAGCAGTGAGATTCCGATATGTTTCCCCCGCCCCCGTGTTTATGTCTAAAACCAGCATAAACCTTGGGGTGGCTAAAATATCCTACCAAATGAGCAACTAAATATGTATGCCCTCTGAAGATAAACTATGTTCTTGTAGACAGGGATTGCATTATGATAGTCAATACTTTCAGAGACTGTGTAAATTTTATTTAACTGGTCTCAGTAGGTTCATTCCTTAAATTCCAGTGGTAACACTCATTTGGGATCTGCTAGATTGTTGTACTGGAAGCAGGAGTGACATCCACTTTTTAAATAGCTTGTCTCCAGAAACTCTATGAAACTAGAAAAACAATACAAGTTATGTGCTTTCAGGACTTTGGTTCATTGGGTCTCTATGAATCATCTATGACTCAACAGCACTTAACAACAACAAGGTCTTTGTTGTAAGTAAAACTACCTTAAATTCTTGAGCTCTTTATCCTCCCTTCCTCCTGGAATCTTGCTTCCATGTATCTGTCCTTTCTAGAGTCTTGGTGGCTTGTGTTGGGACACTCAAGTTAGCAATTTGAACTCACCAGGTGCTCTAAGGGAAAAAGATAGACAATCATCTCCTATAGAGAGTTACAGTTTTTGAAACTAGATGGAGGGTTGCCATGAGTTGGTGGTTCAGGGATTTCGATTTAGTCTTCTATAGAGATGCAAGTTTCCCTTCTAGCTCACAGTTCTTTTCTTTTTGCCACTGTTGTATCAGTCTACTGATAATATACTTCCTGATGACTACTAACCAAATAGTCAGTTTTTGAAGCTCAAATGACTAAAAGCACAGGAGGGAGTAGACATTAGATAATTGCTATTTTTTTAAGTACTTTATGAATTAGAAAGGTCTAATGTCACTGACGTAACAAAACCACTAAGGATTTCATATGCAGATCATGCCATTGACAGGGATACAGGGATTTTAATCATACAGAACTAGCTCTCTTAGTGTCTCCCAGGGTCACTATGACTCGCAAATGACTCAAGTGGTACACAACAACAACAACAAAACACAAAAAAACGAGCTCTTATCCTAAAATATAACTCCAGAAATCAAGGCTGACATCTCATCTTCAAAAGACACAAAATATAAGAGTTTTTAAACATTTTTTTATTGCAAAGATAGCCTCAAAAGACAAAAAATGCACAGACAGACACAGTAAGTTGAATATGACGAAGTTTCACATTATATTTTTCTCTATGTGTTTTATGGTGTTAAATGATGTTTCTTTTCCTCATTAGACACTTGGTTAATTTTTTTTTTTATTATGTAAGAGTCAATTTCCCTTTAGGGTTTTAACAGTTCATTGATAATTTTGTATTATAAAAGGAGTTAAAAGATACATGGTCAATAACGCTGCTGTGAAACCCACCTTCAATGTTCATAGCAGTGCTATTCACCATCACAAGAGCATGGAAACAGCTGAAATGGCCAACTACAATGGAATGGGTTGAACAATTTTGATACATTCTTTCAATGGAATACTATGCTGCATGCAGTAGCAATGGTTTTGTAAATTGTTCCCTAACTTGGGAGGGACTGGAGAGCATTATGCTAAGTGAACTATCTCAGTCCCACAAGGACAAATACTGAATATAAGACCATTCTTGTTGAACATGTAGGAGGATCCAAGGTGGGGAGGAGAAACCTTGGGGTAAGGACTTAATCATAGGGTCACACTATTTGATGGGTAGACAGAGGGGTGGGTAGTGGAAAGGGGAAAGATCCAGTGTGAAAAACAATGTATTACAATGTTTACTGTCTAAGTAAACCAGTATAAAAGGAAAATTGTGTTAAAAATAAGAAAGACATATGGTCTTTTCATGGAGCCTTGAAAGTACACAAGTACTTCTGAAAAACAAAACAAAACACAAAGACATGGTTGAAACACACTAGTTATTCAATAGGAGGGACACTTAATATCTGTAGCTTTGCAAAACCAAGGGAAAGAGATTATGTGTAAGAATTGACTTGAAGCCAGTGAAAAAATAACGAACTAATTAAAAAGAAAAACTTGACAAAAGAGAAAGCCTAGAAGACAAATCCCTAAAAATCATAAAACACACATATACGTACAGAATAGTATTTAAGACATAAAGTTATATTCCCAGAACTCAAAAAATAATTTTCGTTAATTTAAAATGTATATTCTATTTTCATAGAAAATAATATGCAAGCAATGATTTGAAATGTTTGAGTTATATTAGTTTATATATAAACAGTTTACCACTTAAGGAAAAAGAACCTACATTAAGTCCAGAATGAAGGAGTGAACTTAGGGGGAGAGATTGAATAACAATGAAAGAAGGGTTTTTTTTACTTTTCAAAAACAAACAAAACCAAAAAAAAAATAATTGTGGGGGAGAAAAGTGCAACAATGAATGAATGGAAATCCAAAGTCTGTAAATATTCATTAAAGTAAAATTTTAAAAAAATCTAAGTTCCACAAAAGTTATTTTATTGAAGTAGAAAGAATTGAAAATTATAATACCTTAAGAGAACTCTTCTAGTAAAGTTCTGAAGTAAAATAAAGTATCTGGCAGACACCCACTTCCTAAAGAGCACGCCTCTGGAAGCTATGAACTTTGATAAATGTCGATAGTTGCAGAGGGGCTTCAGACCTTTTGTTCATTGGGTCGCTATGAGTCGTGCTCGACTCTAAGGCAATCAACAACAACGTGTAAAATAACAGTTTTCAGAAAAGGCTAAAAAAGAATAGATAATCACATTTATTAAGACTTTATTAAAAACATGGACTTATATTCTTTTCACTATTTTATTTAATACTTTTGTTTTTAGGTTTTTTTAAAAAAAATTAGATGAGATGTCATATTGGAGTTCCATGCAGGGAGAGGCAGGTGCCAAGGTCATAGTCAGTGGAAATTCTGGGGATTACTTTCTTCAAAGGCCATGCTATTCCTATTGTATCATGAATAACTTGGATGTTTGCCTATCAGATTTTATAAGCAATAAATAATATGCCCTGTTATATCATAATGTCCACAGCATGAGCATTGGTGAAGTCTTTATTGCTATTTGGATTACCGAGGGTGAAACTCCAGAGTGAAACTCCAGAGTTTTTATCAGACCATGTTGATAAATAAGGATATGTTAGCTAGATCATGACAGCATCCACGCAAGAAGCACGTGCTCTAAGAGTGACTGGTTTTCAGTGAAAGGATTTGTCAGATGAGGCTTCTTTGTTTCTTTACTCATGGAGACTAGAACTGGGGCGGGGGGCAGGGAACCCAACACCCAACATGTTTTTAGTTAAGCAATGTCAGCTAAGAATGCATGCAAATGAGGTAGGTTTAGCTGAGTGTACTAAGGTGGTATTTACCCCCCCCCATCTACTATTTTTATTGGTTTGCTTACAATCATTCATGTACATTGTGTTTCAGGCATGCACATTGTATTTTATGCTGTCTTTCACTTACATTGTTTCACTTATGCACATTGCCTTTATACACTTATTCATATATACAGTAAGTTTATATAATTAATTACTACTAATCTATGACTATTATTACCCTGCTTTTTCAAGTCCCCATTGAATCTTTCCCTTAATCCCTCCATCTGCTCATTAACCACTGCTATCCTTGAGATTATACTTCTTCTCCTTCCTCCACACGTTTTGTACCTTCTCCTTCCCCTGTTGAACATTTATTGGATATTGTTCCCCTGTTGAACAACTTATGGATAAGTTGACAGACTTTCAAAGGGGGGGGGAAGAGGAACAAACTGGGGAGGAGGGTAGAGAAAATAGTGCGACAATGAATGAATGGAAACCCCAAATCTCTGTAAATGTTCATTAAAATTAATAAAATTTAATTTAAAAAAGTAAGCTTTAGCAAAATAATTTCAAAAGAAAACTAATTGGAGCTAATGGTTGTCTTATATTCTTGTGTTGCTGTTGGTGTGAACCGTACAGTTAGAACCGACCCATAGCTGACCCTCCGATGGGTTTTCAGAGACAATTAATCACACGGGAGGAGATTGCCCATCCTTCTTCCACAGTGGAGAGAAATACAGAGGTGTGTTTACATGGCATAAAATGAGTTTGAAACAATTAAAGGAAGTATGTACATTGTTGTTGTTATGTGCCGTTGAGTCACTTGCGCCTCATAGCGACCCTATGTACAACAGCCCTTTTAAACTCTGCTCTATCCTGTGCCAATCGCACTGTCTCTGACACGCCCGTCCCAATTAACCCAATCACTGAATCAATCCACCTTAGAGAGGGCCTTCCTCTCCTGCGCTGTCCCTCCACCCTCCCAAGCATGATGTCCCTCTCTAAGGACCTGTCTCTCCTTACAACATGTCCAAAGTATGTTAGATGGAGCCTCAGAATCCTTGCCTCCAAGGAGCCACCCGGTTTAACCCTTTCCAGGATTAATGTTTGTTTTCTTAGCAATCCATGGTACTCTCAATACTCTTCTCCAGGACCACAACTCAAAGGCATCAATTCTCCTTCTATCCTCCTTGGTCATCGTCCAACTCTCTGATTCATAACAAGTGATTTCAAAGACCGTGGCCTGTATCAAACACTTTAGTCTCCAGAGAGACACTATTCTCTTCAGTACTTTGGAGAGGTTCCTAACAGCATGCTTTCCCATGACAATGCGCCTTTTAATTTCCTGGCTACTGGTGCCAAGAGTGTTCACTGTGGAACCAAGCAAACTAAAGCTGTGAACAATCTCAATCTCTTCACCATCCATCCTGATGCTGCCAATTGGTCCAGTGGTGAGAATCTTTGTCTTCTTGACATTGAGCCTCAATCCATATTGTAGGCTGCAGTCCTTGACCCTCTGCAGCAGGTGCTTCAGGTCCTCCTCAGTTTCAGCAAGCAGGGTTGTGTCATGTGCATAACGCATATTGCTGATAGTTCGCCCACCAATCTTGACCCCACATTGTATGTACATTACCTTAGATAAAAAACAAAATATCCCTTTCTAAGGGATTTTCAATACTAGCTTGTTTTTCAAATGTGGGAAAGAATAATTATTTTTTTTCCTCTAAATAAACTACTATATAATAGGCATGTTGTTGTTGTGTACCGTAGAGTCAGAACGGACACATAGCTGAACCTCCAGCAGGTTTTCAGAAGCAGTTTATCTCATGGGAGGAGATTGCCCATCCTTCTTCTGTGAAACAGCTCTCAGCCTCGAACCTCATGCCTTCAGGATTGAAGTTCAGCTCCTTGCTACTAGGCCACCAGAGCTGATAATAAGCATAATCTTTCAAAACAGCACTTGTTAGCATCACTTTAAAACTATACAGTTTATACAAGTGGTTTCCTTGTAGAATACATAGTGTTTTTGCTACCCCCCCAAATCTCTGAGTAATCATTCTACTGTCCGTTGACATTCTAAGTAGCATTCTTCCTGCTCAAATACCCATTATCTTTTTTTATTTGCAAAGTTTTCTAGATCTCTGCTTTTTGGAGTTTGGTCTATGGCAGAAACTGTTGATGACATCCTAATCAGGAAATCAAACAATGAATAACTGAAAGAAACTGCTAAAGAACTCCTATGTTGGTTCATTACATTAGTAATGGAGTGAAAAAAGGAAAAATGTGGCATTGGCACTGCCAGTGTCACCTTCCTAGGCTTTAAGCTATTTTAATAGCAGTAATATTTGCATTCTCCCTTCCTAAATTATCACGCACTTCGCCCCAAAATAAAGAAAATCTTCAAACATTCTTAAGTGATTATCTATCATGGTTTCTCTTGCTTTTAATTTCCCCAAAACACCACTGTCATAAGCAAGCAAACAATACTCAACAATACTGTATTATGTCAATACTCATTAAGAAAGACAAAATTACAAAGTAATCAGAATTTTAGACTGCCAAGGAGTTCCTTATTCTTGAATTGAAAGAAATGCATAATACTATCCACTTGTTAAGATTAGAAAGACACTTGACAGTTTAATGCACAGTGAATATAGATTTCAGAATATTGATATGACCTCAGCAATTTTCACCTAATTATTTGTCATCTTCACAAACTCTAAATTATCATCTTCACAAATCTAAATTATTGAATTGCTAAAAAAAAAATTTACAGTCAGAAACTTCACACCTTTTTCTCCAAAGCAGCAAGTGAATTCTATAATTTCAGCTTGCTCAGCTCTGCAATCCAGTTTTGGCGCCAGCAGTCAGGAACTAAAAGACAAATTGCTTTAGGAAAATCTGCTGCTAGGAATCTCTCCGAAATGCTAAAGAGCAATGACGTCAGTTGAGAGACTAAGTTATGTCTGATTCAGGCCAGGTTCTTTGCAACTACTTGCAATGCATCAGAGAGCTGGAAAATGACTAAAGAAAACAGAAGACGACTAATGCCTTTAAGATATGGTGCTGGAGAAGAGTATTGGGCGTACTTTAGACTGCCAAGAGAACAAATGGTCTTTCCTGTAGAGGATGATACTAAGCTGCTCCTTTCAGGCAGCAAAATCCTTTCAGGATTTTGAAGCTTCATTTCACCTACTTTGAGCAGGGAGACCAGTTCTTGGAGAAGGACATCAGGCTTGGAAGTGTTGTGGGACAATGCAGGAGATGAAGGCCCCTGATGAGATGGATTGACACAGTAACTGGGGCAATGGGGGTACATGTGTCAGAGACAGTGAGACTGGCTCAGGAGTGTATGGGATTCAGAGCTGTTGTCCATAGGTAGCTATGAGTCACAGACAACTGAAAACACATCACAACAACTCAGAAGTTGTTGTTGCTGAGTTGGAACTGAAGAGGCAATTAATCACAGGGAAGGACAGCGTCCATTTCTCTGTCATGAAGCTGTTGATGGATTTAAATCACAGGCCTTTGGGTTGTCAGGACAACTCTTTAATACTAGCCCACCAGAGCTCTGCTAACCTGTGCGGGACACTATATAATTCACTATGTCCACAGAGTATATTGCGGTTAGGTGTCATCTAGTCAAGTACAACTCATAGCGACCTTATGAACAACAGACTTGAAACAAGTCCTATCTTTTGCCATCCACAACATCTCTCACACAATTTAAACCATTGCTGCAGCCCCTTACTGTGTCGTTCCATCTCGATGGGGATCTTTTTCTCACTCTTCAACTCTCCATCTTTCCAAGCATCATCCCTGTCTAAGGAAGAGCATCTCTCAGAAGTAGGTTCAAAGTATGAGAGACAAAGAGCTTGACAAAACAGAGTAGAGTGGTTAATAAACACCTGGAGTTTCTGATGCTCAGAGTGGATATTATAATAAAAGCACTAGTAGTCAAGTTTATTATATATATAT
>NW_006399848.1:10325804-10345648 GCF_000299155.1 Elephantulus edwardii | reverse complement strand
TATATTAATTCTATTCTATATCAAATAAATGTTATCAAAGGAGTTCTTTGACATTATATTCTCGAAGGAGTCAAATAAGAATAAACTTGGAATACTCATCTAAAATAGATTCCTCACTGGTTATCCTTCTGTTTTTACAATAATGGGCTTACAGTAATCAGTAAGATGGGTACACCTAAAACGAGGGGCAGGGAGGGGATACAGAGGCTGTTTGTCGGAGGAGAGGGGAAATAACTGGGTCAAAGAGTGTGGTGGTGGGTCGAGGGAGGAAGTGAGAAAAAAATGTACATGAGTGAAAAGCAGTATTTTTTTAAATTTCAAAAATTAGATTACTGGACCCAAATCCAGATGCAAAGATTCTGAATCTTGAAGGTGTCCCAAGAATCTGCATTCTAATCAAATAATACACATTAAACCACTTGGAGACCCTTGGAACTCTAAGAACTTTAAGTTCATCCAAATAGTGTCCTGCCATTATAGCTGAGATCAGAGAAGCCATAAGTACAAATTTATGTAATGGTTTTATAAGGACTATCCTTAAAGCATTTCGCCCAGTAAAGAAATAATAACAGAATCATCAGAAAACTTCTTTCAGGACTATCGGATAATGATTTTTGGCTGCCCCTTCCCTTCTTATAAATGACATTCTATGGCTGCAATCGGAAAGAAACTATTTCCCTGAATCTACCAATTGCTAAAACATAACTGTAATTTACACACACACAGACACACACACACCCCCACTCACTCTGGGTCACTATGAATTGTAAACAACTACATGACAAATCTACTGTCGAAGAGCTTTCCAAATTCTTGAAGAACAATTGTGTCAGTTTAAAGACCAATATATACCTGATTCACCTGTTGTGCCTTTGAGAGCTTAACACTGAATGTGGATTGCAGAAGAAAAAGCTATGTCTTTAAGTTATGTTGTTGGAGAATATCCCATGGACTGTCAAAAGAACGGATATGCCTTCTGTTACTCAGATGGATATATATCCTCGAAATAGTACTCATTAGAGGCAAGAAAGGAGAAGCTTGGTCTCTCATAATTTAGCATGTTGTTAGGAGCAGCTATTTCTTGGAAACGGACATCATAGTTTGAAAAGTGGAGAGTTAGCAAAGGAGAGGAAGACCTTCAACCATAAGGATTGACACAGTGGCTACAGTGACGGGTTCAAGTACATCAGAGATGATAAGGATGATAGAGGATTAGACAGCACTCAAATCCATCATTCACGGGGTCACTATGAGTCATACTCCACTCAACAGCACATAACAATAAGACAGCTAACAGTTATGAGCATAGACATTCATACGGACGGGAAACACTGAGGACACCAATTATTTAGAACTCATGATGCAAGTAATTCTTGCAACTCAGAGTGAACTCGGAACTCTGGCCTAATGATCTCATTCTAAATAATTATATTGAAAATTCTATCAGAACACAGTTCTTTCTAACTCTAACGTGCATGCTGTTACATTAAGTTATGATCAACTTCATACAATACATCAACATGGAACTACCAGAAATTCAAGTCGGATTTTGAAACGTTTGTGTTTCAATAAGAGTGCATCTGAATTCCAAAATCAATCTCCATAATAGTCTATGTGTTTCCTACTGCCAAAGGGGCCCTTTAGAGTAGTGAGAGAAGATCTTCACCCTGAAACCCACAGCGTCCCTTTTCAGCAGGAAGTAGCTAAGAGAATACGCCGTCCCCTTTTCCTTATGATTCAGGGTGAAGTCTCTCTCAGGGAGGAGTGATAGGGAATGGCAAAGGATACACTGACAAAGAAGATTAATCAGAACTGGCTTTGACAAGCACTGTGGCATTTGGACAAGAACAAACTGGGAGGAGGGTAGAGAGAATAGTGCAACAATGAATGAGTGGAAGCCCAAAATCTCTGTAAATGTTTATGAAAATTAATAAAATATAATTATAGAAAAAAAAAGGTATCATTGCTGATTTCAAATATATCTTGGTTGAAAACAAAGACCAACACAAAGATTTTGAGTATGTATGTGTCTTTTCTTGCCTTTGCAGAGTAGTTGACTGTGTGTGTCACAACAAAATATGCTTGACATTGAGTAGACTGGAACGCAAAATTGTGTCATGGGAAACCTATACCTAGAATTAGAAGCTGTGGCTCAAACAGAACAAGGGAACACTGTATGGTTTAAAATCAGGAAAGATGAGTGTCAAGGTTGTATCTTTTTTTCCATAGAAACTCTGTGAATGTGGAGAAATGAGGAAAGTTATAAGTGTTCAGGTCTTTCATTCATGGGCTCGCTAGGAGTCATCCATGACTTGACGGCACTTAACAACAACAATCAATCTGTAAACTGAGCAAATGATCTGAGAAGCTGGACTACGTGAAGAAAATGTTGCATCATATTTGGAGAACAACTAATACACATCCTGCGTTATGAAGATGATACAACCTTGCTTGCTCTAAGTGAAGAGGACTTTAAGGACTTGCTTCAGAAGATCAAAGGAGGCTTTAAAAAATTTTTTAAAAAGAGGAGGCTTTCAATATGGATTACATCTCAACACCAAGAAAACAAAAATCTTCACCCCTAAACTAATAGACAACATTATGATAGACAGATAAAAGATGTAAGTTGTCAATAATTTCATTTAAAATGTATCTGAAACCAATACCCCAAGTAACAGCAGTGAAGAAATAAAATGATGCATTGCACTGAAAAAATATGCTATCAAAATGTTGAAGCGCAATCGTGTCAGTTTAAAGACTAAGGTGCATTTGACACAAGCCATGGCCTTTTTAATTACTTCCTATGCATATGCAAGTTGGATAATAAATGATTATATGGACTGAATGTGAATGAAAAATAGTGTGAAATACATTGTATACAAACTTTGTAATCAAACCAATAAAACAAACTAAGAAAGAAAAAAAAAATCAACTGAATATGTCAGGGACTCCTAAAGAAACAATCAAGTCCGTCTTGGAAGAAAAGCAACCAGGTTGTTATTTAGACACCAAGGAGTTGAAAGTTCCTCCCAAATACTTTGAACGTGTTGTCAGAAGGGATAAGTCCTGAAAAAGGCATCTGAAAAAAGCCATCATGCTGACAAAGGTGGAAGGTCAATGAAAAAGAAGAGAGCCCTCAAAAAAGTCGGATTCATACAGTAATTGTAACAATGGGCTCAAGGGTATTAAGGGTTGTAAGGATTACACAGGATAAGTTGAAGTTCAGGTCTGTTTTTCATAGAATCACTTTGAGTGGCAGTCAACTTGATACCACCTACAAGCAACATTGACAACAGTTTCTAATACATATATAACAACTCACAACACTTACTCCATTATCCTTCCAAAGCAAAGGATTGAGACTCGCCAACTAATCTCTGCTAGTTTGAATGAGCCAAATGACACCATTGAAGAAATGCCTGCCTATTTGTTTCTGTAATGATTGTTGTTGTTGCTGCTGTTGTTAGATGTTATCAAGTCAATTATGACTCACAGTGACTCTATGAACAAAAGATCTAAACGCTATCCTATCCTGTGCCATCCTCACATTTCCTGACACATAAGATTCCATTGCATCAATCCACCTGGTCGAGGGTCTTCCTCACCTTTGCTGACACTTCACCCATCCTAGATCATGTCCTTCTATAAGGAATAGCACCTACTAACAACACGTCCAAAGCAAGTGAGTCGAAACCTCATCATTCTTGCCTCCAAAAAGCAATCCAGCTGCACCCTTTCTAAGATATATCTGTTCATTCTTTTGATCATTCATGGGATGGTCAGTGCTCTTCTCTGACGCCACAGTTCAAATGTATCAATTCTTCTCTGTCATCCTTATTCACTGTCCAGCTCTCAGATGTATACCAAGTGATTGAAAAGACAATGACCTGAATCAGATGCACCTTAGTTCTCAAGCTGACATCATTGTGCAATAATCTGTAGAGGTTCCTAACTGCAAATTTTCCCAGAGCAAGGCATCTCCTTATTTCCCGACTGCTGGTACTAAGTGTGGATCAATGGAGGATGAAGCTGTTGACAATTTAAATCTCTTCCTTCCATCATGATGTTGTCTATTGGGACAGTGGTAAGAATCTGTGTTTTCTTGACATTTAGATATAATCCATACCGAAGGCTACATTCCTTCAACTTCTGCAACAAGTGCTTCAAGTCCACCTCACTTTCAACAAGTAAGGTTGTATCATCTGCTTAATGAAGGTTATTGATGAGTCTCCCTCCAATTCTGATGAGACATTCCTCTTCATAGAGTCCAGCTTTTTAAATAATCTGTAATGATTATAATCAGGAAAATTCTTATGGAGTTATTCTCTGTTAAACCTTGGTTTCAAGAGATACCTACATATGCATATATTACTATGTAAATGATCAATGTGTGTGTCTGTCTCACAGAATAGCTTTTAAAGAATATTTTTTAAATTGTAGTTTTTGTGAAAATGTAAAGAAAAGATGAGTTTTCATTCGTTCATTGATACACATATTCCTCCATCCTCCTACACCAATTCACTTTGTAATGCATGACTTTTTTCAGATTGTTTAATGTCATACCTAAAGTGCCTAATCGCCCATTCCTTAAAGATGGTCTTCTTCTGCTATTGCACTGCATTCATTCTCTATCCTTTCTCTTTTTGCTTTCTCCTCCCCATGTCCATTCTCTTTTTATACCACCAGTCTTTTGCAGTATCTGTCCTTTTTTTTTGTTTTGTTCTTAATTATTTTTAAATTTTCTTAGTTTTAGTGAACATTTACAGAGATTTGGGGTTTTCATTCATTCATTGTTGCACTGTTTTCTCTACCCTCCTCACCAGTTTGTTCTTCTCCCCCCCACCCCTGCGAATGTCTGTTTTAATTGTCCAATTGCTACAGTGCTTGTTGAAGCCAGTTCTGATTAATCTCCTTTGTCAGTATGTCCTTTGCCATTCCCTATCACTCCTCCCTGAGAGAGACTTCACCCTGATTCATAAGGGAAAGGGGATGGCGTATTCTCTTAGCTACTTCCTGCTGAAAAGGGACGCTGTAGGTTTCAGGGTGAAGATCTTCTCTCACTACTCTAAAGGGCCCCTTTGGCGGTAGGAAACACATAGACTATTATAGAGATTGATTCTGGAATTTAGATTCACTGTTATCAATTGTGCTTAGCTGTACATGTTCATATCCTTGAAGATGTAACATGGAAGTGTTGCAGCCTAGAAGACACAAATTTAACTAACAAGTTAAAAGTACATGAGTCAAAAATTAAAAAGCAATAATATTCCGAGTAGAGGTTCTAACAGTGGCACAAATCAAGTTACAGAGGGAAAGTGGTTCTTACAATAAAAGGCCTATAGACTAGCACTTTGTCTATTCTAGTGGAGAGGTTAGGAACACAAGATGTAGAGGTTCAGCTATGTCATTTATGGTTCTTAAGTCCTGGAGCAAATTCCATCTACCATTGGGTTGTTTTACAACTCAGAAGTTCAAATGCAAGGTAGAGGTAAAGTAAGGAACTGCTTATGAGGTTTTCCGTCCATTCCAGTATCTGTCCTTTTGTGACTAAGATACTTCACTCAACATAGTATCTTCTAGATTCATCCATTTTGTATAGTGTTTTACAAGTTCACGGCATTTCATGACTAACAAATGTAAAGAAGGAAGAGTATTGCATTGAAAGAAACAGTGAATTTGAACAATATTATAAATATTAAACTGGTAAAAAAGGTCAGGATAAGTTATTAGCAACAAAACACCATTATATTTAAATTATTTTTGTTTTTTATCTATTTTCACAGAATACACAATAATATTTCCACCTGTTACCTGTCTCTTTCTCTCTTCTTTCTCTTTCCTGTCCTGATTCCTGAATTCCCATCTAATTCTACAAACGATACACTTCTGTTTCATGATCTGTGCATCATATGAACACTTTATTTTCAGGTGAGCAGCTTATCAGGTTATAAAAACCTATAAAAGCATGCAATTTAAACAATTTGGAAGATAACATTTGATGTAATAGTAGTTCCAACCAATAATAAGGCACACTAATAGCAATTCCTTGAGCAGGTTTGGAATTGATCTTTGCCCAGGGCAAAACCCTGTGATAATAAGTATCATAATAATGACTTGATAGCACATAAAATTATGGGTCACTTTTTCTCTACAGGTTGGAAAACACGTGATCCTGGTTTCATTTTAATGGTTTTGAGAGTGGCTATTGAAGAAGAGCAGTCACCATTTGTCTGCTCAGGAAAGAATGCTATTTACTAAAAAGCAACTTGACTGGTTTGGAGGAGTCAATGGACCTCAAATGGGGAGGTTTCCAGGAAAAGCAATAGGTCTCGTACAACATTTATATGATGCCATTTTATAATAGTCTACATAATTGTTGAACGTGGCCCCTTTTCTTTCACATTTTGAAAAAAAATAAAAAGAATTACTTTAAAATGGAACAATAATTTTAGCAACCCAAATCCTTCAGATGTAAAAGGAAAAGTGGTGGAGAAATGCAATTACAATGATGACAAAACACTAATTAAAAATTGAGCACATGGTACAATATGAATAGTTCTCCCACAAAGCTAAGATGCAATCTTGAACAAATTTGCATATTGAAGCTGCCATCGCTTAGATGGTATTATATGATAAAATAGCATATTTTTAAAATATGATGTTGACCTTTTTGAAATCTAAAACAGTGACTTTTTAATTTTAACTTTTTTTAAAAATTGTGGGGTTTTTTCATGTACATAGTGGTTTTGGAAAGATTTTTTTTGGGGGTGTGTGTGTATGTGTGTGTTTCACAGTTTCATTTATTGACATTATACTACATAAAAGAATATCTGACCTAGGCCTGAAAGGATGAGGTAATGGTGGGCATAGTTCAATGAAGTAATGACTTTTAAATTGTTTTTTAAATAATTTAAAACTTACTTTCCAAATCACAAAGTTTAGATCTTTAGTTTGAATTTCTTTTTTTTTTCTTGTTTTGCTCAAATAATTTATTTTTGTTCTATATACAGTCAGTGTCTGAGAACAATTGTCATGGAAAAGGAATTTTTTCAATATTTTTTAAAATTATTATTAAATTTTATTAGTCTTCATGAACATTTACAGAGATTTTGGATTTTCATTCAATCATTGTTGCACTGTTTTCTCTACCCTCCTCCCCGGTTCGTTCTTCTTTCCCCCATCCCCCTCCCCCCACGAATGTCTGTTTTAACTGTCCAATTGCCACAGTGCTTGTCAATGCCAGTTCTGATAATCTCCTTTGTCAGTGTGTCCTTTGCCATTCCCTATCACTCCTCCCTGAGAGAGACTTCACCCTGATTCATAAGGAAAAGGGGATGGTGTATTCTCTTAGCTACTTCCTGCTGAAAAGGGACATTTCATTTATATTTTAAGTTGTAGACTTACTTGTGCCCAACTGCTCTAATGAAATGCATTTATAATTCATTCAGACAACTCCTTGTCATATATATTTATAATCATATATTCTAACACTTGCTTGATGCATTTTAATCACAGTATAAATGAATGACTGTTATTTATAAAAACAGTATCATACACACCGAATTTTAGTTTCCATAATCTAAATGTATTTAGGTTCACTACACAGTATTATCTACAAGCTATCATATAATTTAAGTTAAAACACAACATAATGGAATTTAGCTCTAGTTTAATTTAAAGCAATCTACCACAAACCTCCATCCTTCAAAGTGCTCTTTGTATGTGCTTGCACGCTGGATGAAACGAGCAGATCACATCATTGAAAAATTCTTACTCTGAGAAAATATTTTATTTGTTTTATATTGGTTTGTTTACAAAGTTCAGATACATGGTGTTTCATGCTATTCTTTATTCACATTGTGTTTTATATAATAATTCTGATACTTATTGCAGTTCAATGTGCTAGTTGAACAAGCTAATAATCACTTTCCCCTGATTATAGTTATGTGTCCCAAACTCTCTTGTCCTGTTTGGCTCCTGGAATGGCCCTGCAGCTTCAGAGACAAGAGGCCCAAATGGAGAGACCTGGCCACAGGAAAGTTTCTGTTCCTTGTCTCCCCATAGCACCCAAATGTTTTGGTTCTGAGGAGAAATGTCTCACCTCCATTTTTTTTTCTTTACTGTGTGGGATGTTAATATGGCATATAGTATAAATGATATAAGACTAATAAAATTTGATTAATTTATTTAAAAATGTGCTCCCATGTATTGTTTATATGAACAAAAAAGATGAAGAAACAGATATGGTTCATGTCCTAAGACAATTTGTAACGTAGTAATAAGATAGTAGCATTATTTACATGGTGATATAGCACATTTATCTACATAATACCTTGAGATAGGTATGTTTTAAATTAGCAAAGCATTTAGAGTTTACCTGAAATAAAATAGTTATTTTAAAACGCTTTCTTTCTTCTGTGTATATATGCAAATATGTCAGTGTGTCACTGAGCCTGATAAAGTTGTTGTTGTTATGTGCCATAGCCTGATAAAGTAGCTCAAATTAACGCTTTTGTAGCCATAAGTGAAGGTGTTCAGATAATGCCCATAACAGTCCACATTTGAAAATCACTGATGATTTACTGACTTCGAATCTTAGAAATGTTCCTTACTTTGCTGATTTATGTACGTCCTTCACGATAGCATATAGAGCTTTGCTGAGTGAAATATCCCAGTCACAGAAGGACAAATACTATGCAACACCATTGTTATGAAATAGGATTGACCTGGAGGTCCTGGGGGGAGACTGAGAGAAAAGTGAATAGATAATGAACACGGCATTGGAACAGCTGAGAAGAAGAACCGTATGAAAGGAATATATGGTTCGACATAGGACAACAATCTGGAACAGGAGGTGCATTGCAAAAGACTGAGGGAGGGAGACGGGAGGCTGCAACAATGAATGAGCTGAAAAACCCAACTTTTCTGTAAATTTCCATCTAAATCTCAATGTTAAAGTATTTATAAACAAATAAATAATCTATACAATGCTTTTCAAGATAATCTCTAAGGTATTATCTGTTTTAACCATTTTATGTGTTGATGATTCTAAATAATTTCAAAATCCTGTCCTTAAAGTTGAGAAATTATGCTTTTGTCTAATACCCTTGCCACTCCGAAACTACTGCCATCCATATGTTCTGAACCGAACTGACTACATGATCCATTATAATCATAGAACTTCTAATGTAAATCCTTTTGGAAGCAGAGCAACTCTTGCATTGGGATCTCTGACCTTTTGTTTAACCCTTAATTCATTAAAGGATTTTTAACTAAGAGGCTTTATTACCTCCTTTCACTCCCCTTAACGAATCAACCTTCCACCCTAATGCGCACCAGTCTTGGCCTACACACATGATCTTAGTATACAATAAATTATTTAAGAATTAGAATTGCAATTATATTCTATTTGCCAAAACCCAGAGGTAAAAGTCTAATTAATAGAACAGTTTAAAAAAACAATGGATGTTTTTAAAACAAAGCAGTTACTCCTTGTGTTAAGACATTTCAGCTACTTAAGGTGGAGAATACTCAACATTTTAAAATGCCTCCTAAGAGAAGAGCATTTTCCTTTTGCTCCCTACTCCTCACTGCTTGGAGTCGGAAGCAAACTACAGCTGACCCAGCCTGTAACTCACCTGGGAGGAGACTGCCCAGCATTCTCCAGTGAAGTTGCTGGTTGATTAAAGTGCTAGAGTCTATGACACTATTGGGTTAGGAGCACAGTTCCTTGCTGACCAGGCTACCAGAGATCCCTGCAAACAGGTAGCATGGAATTTCACAGAGAACCGCTTCTATTCTACCTAGTTGAACTGTTCTTAGCTGATGTTGGGCAGACTCTAGATCGTGGCTCCCTCCCACATGGCAAAGATCAGCTGTGGATGGAATCCCTGTGGATGGAATCCCTGTGGATGGAATCCCTGTGGATGGAATCACTGGCTGAATCAGAAGCAGTTCACCACACCATTCTTTCCACACTTACTCTGGAAGCTTCACTGAAACCTCATCAACAACATGTCAGCCACTACTGACAGACAGTGGTGGTTGTGTATGACGTAGCCAAGAAATAAACCCGGGTTACATCAAGGAAAGTGAGTGTTCTCACATGAATCATCGATGCCTAAATGGGGCTGACTTCAATTCTAATTCACAGGAAACTCATGTAAGAGTAGGAAAGTCCCAGAGAGTTTCCTTGGTATAATCTTGAAAAGGCAAGACTTTGGGTCTTTCTCTCAAGGAGGCACTGCCATTTTTAGATGCCACTGAGTCAACTAGGACTCACTGTGGCAATATGAACAACAGACCAGAAATCTGTTCTATCCTGCGTCATCTTTCTAATCTCTAACACACCTGAAGCCATTGCTGCAGTCACCGCGTCAATCTACCTGGTTAAGTGTCTTCCTCTCTTTCACGGATCCCCCACTTTTCCAAGCATGATGTCCCATCTCCAAGAAAAAATGCAAAAGGTCATAAAAAGACTTCCCTATAACAAAAGCCATGGAGCACATGCCTTTACAACTGAATTCTGCTGAACATTCACAGAGAACACATCACAAATTCTGCTTAAATTATTTCCAAGAATTTAAAAAGAAGGAATGCTCCCAGAGTCATTCTATGAAGCAAGCATAACCCTAATACCCAAACCAGGTAAAGATATCACCAGGAAAGAAATTTACAGACCAATATCTCTCATGAATATAGATGTAAGTATCCCTAACAAAATTCTAGCCAATAGAATCCAAACACACATTAAAAAAATAATATTTATCAAAACGAAGTGGGATCCATAACAGCTTAGAATGTTGTTTGTGAAGAGATCTACAGCAACTATTTAGTTGAGCTTTATCATTTTCTGATTCAGATCCACTTATTAATGATTTAATTGTTTCTTGTAAATTACCATAGGTCAAACTCCATCAAGCAAAAAATGTGTCAGTCTTCTTCAGCAGAGGCATAACCAAATAAAGTTATCACACTTGTTCACCTTGATGCCCTATTAACTTTCACTATGAAGTCCACAGCTCCAAACACTCACAACTCACGTGCACAGTCAAACCTTTAACCAGGTTATCTCATAGAACTGCTGTGTATCTATGATGATAAACTCAGGATATTCACCTGACACTATTTTATTTCTACCATCCCAGCTCCCCCTAGTCCAGTGAGTTCACATTTTCCTTCTTCATGATTCAAGTCTTCAAGATTCAAGCTACTACAGATAATTGAATCCCATTTGGGGGAAAAAAATCAATCAAGTGAAAAACTCTGAGAAGCTTTCAACACTATCACATTTATTCATATCATATTTATCCACATTCAAATATGTGTCACATGTCAAGACCTATAACCATGGTCATGCTTTTGATAATATAATAGAAGAAAATATATTTTCTTCCAATTAGTTCCCACTTGAGTGTCTATTCCTTGTCTACTTAACGTGAAATTTCTTGAATATATTAGATTATCATTCAATGTTTCTATTCTTCTTTTCTATCATCATTAGTCATTGTGTGCATTTCTGGTGGATAGCAAGTAATTGCAAAGACCATAGCTTGGATCAGGCATGACTCAAGTTCCTGTGTTATATTTCTGCTATCATTGCTTCCTTTATATTAAAATTCCCAGAGGGGAGATAGATAGAGATAGAGATAGAGATAGAGATAGAGATAGAGATAGAGATAGAGATAGAGAGAGATATTTGCTTTATATATATTTGTTTTATATATGTTTTTATGTACATAGATATTTGTTTTATATATGTTGTTGTTTTATATAAAATTTTAAAAGTCATGTAATTTACTTCATCTTTACAGGAAAGGACTTTTTTTTTTTTTTAAAGCCTTACCATTATTCAAGGAATGACTTAATTGCCGTGGGCTTGGCTTTTTAGATGTTATTGTCAAGTAATAGGTCCTCTTCAGTTTCAGGGAATATATTTTCTGCTCAATTGTTGTTGTTGTTATGTGCCATCAAGCTGCTGGTGACTCATAGTGTCCCCATGTACAACAGTTCTAAATCCTGCTTTATCTTGAACTAATTTTATTGTCTCCAACACAGCTCTCATTGCCCCAGTCACAGAGTCAATCCATCTGATTCAGATTCTTCCTGTTTTGTGCTATCCTTCCACACTTTCAAGCATGGTGTACATCTCCAGGGACTGGTCTCTCCTGGCTACCTGTCAAAAGAATATCAGATGGAGCTTCAAAACCCTTGCCTCCAAGGAGTAATTTGGTTTCTCCCTTTCCAGGACATATCTGCCTGTTCTCTTAGCAGTCCATGGTATATTCAATACTTTTCTTCAGCACCACTACTCAAAGGCCTTGCTTCTTCTTCTGTCATCTTTAGTCATTTTCCTCCTTTCTGATGAATATCAAGTAATAGTGAAAATCAGAGCTTGGGTCAGGCACACCTTAGTCTCTAGACTGATGTCAATGTTCTTCAGTATTCTGGAGAGGCCCCTGACAGTAGAATATCCCAATATAATTCATCTTTTGATTTCCTGGTTGCAGGTATGAAGGGTGTTGATTGTGGAATCAAGCAAGCTGAAACTGAACAATCTCAGTCTCTTCTCTGTCTATCAGAATGCTGTCACTTGCCCAGTGGTGAGAATCTTTGTATTTTGGACGTTGAGCTTCAATCCATATTGAAGCCTTGTCCATATTGAAGTTCCCAACCTTCTGCCGCAAATGCTTCAGGTTCTCCTTAGGTTCAGCAGGCAAGATTGCATCACCTGCATAACACAGGTTGTTGATTCTGATGCCACATTAGTGGCAGGAAACTTCACTACCAATGCGGAAGATGCAAAGGTATGTAGTTCAAATCCATCAGCTGTTCTGCAGCTGAAAGACGTAGAGTCTCCACTCATGCAATTTACTGCCTCTGAAAGACCTAAGAAATACAGTTCTATTGTTCACATGTTGGGTTGCCCTTAGTTAGACTCAGTTATTACAAGAATCTTATCTTCTCTATTTTTTCTTATTATATTTAATATGCTTTGAAAATTTCATTAAATATGTGATTTGAATCTCTACCTCTATATTATTGACAGATTCTTAACTTCAGACAAATTTATCAGGTCTGTATTTTCAATTATTCACTTAGCTTTCCCACTATATAGGCCTCTCAAACATAATAGAGCAAAAATAAAATTTCCTTCTATTATAATTTCTTTTACCTACCATATCCACTTTTTACTCTAGGTTGTTTTTTCAAATTAATGTGCAATCTTAACGTACAATCGTAATGTTTTAAATATTATTCAGCACAGCCTGTTATTAAAAAAAAAAAAACCAAACACAAGCACAAAACAAATCCATGACAAACAAAGAAGGAAGCAGACCAAAACTGTTAAGAGAATTAAAAAGTATGAGAAAAGTCAGGCTAGAGGAATAAGATTAAAACCGATATTGTTAATCAATTTCTGGGGCTACAGAAACCACAGAAAAGGTTAAAAACAACCTGCTATCATCCAGTTAATTCCAACTCATGGCAACTGTCTATCAAGTTTTGATCCTTAAGGGCAACAGGGTTCGTCATCTTCTTCCCACTCAGAAGTTATTAAGTTCAGACTGCAAGTATTAACATCACTTAATATGAAAAGTGCCTCTTACTGCTACAGAAAGGAAAAGTAAATTAGAGAGAGTATATTTCTTGCTGGTTTTAAAAACTAGTGAGTCATATAGGAGCTCTGTGGTCAGTTTTGGGTGATTATTTTTTTTTTCTTTTTTTTTTAGGAAATGTCAAAATACCTTCAAGATGATGTTGTTGTTGTTATGTGCCGTCTAGTCGCCTGCGACTCATAGCGACCCTATGTACAACAGCGCTAAAGTCCGCTCTGTCCTGTGCCAATCGCACTGTCTCTGACACTCCCATCCCAATTATCCCAGTCACTGAATCAATCCACCTCATAGAGGGCCTTCGTCTCCTGCGCTGTCCCTCCACCCTCCCAAGCATGATGTCCCTCTCCAAGGACTGGTATCTCCTTACAACATGTCCAAAGTATGTTAGACGGAGCCTCAGAATCCTTGCCTCCAAGGAGCCACCCGGTTTAACCCTTTCCAGGACAAATCTGTTTGTTTTCCTAGCAGTCCACGATATTCTCAATACTCTTCTCCAGCATCACAGCTCAAAGGCATCAATTCTCCTTCTATCCTCCTTGGTCATTGTCCAACTCTCTGATGCATAACAAGTGATTGCGAAGACCATGGCCTGTATCAGACGCACCTTAGTCTCCAGAGAGATACCATTGCTCTTCAGCACTTTGGAGAGGTCCCTAACAGCAGATTTTCCCATGGCAATGTGCCTTTTAATTTCCTGGCTGCTGGTGCCAAGACTGTTGACTATGGAGCCAAGCCAACTAAAGCTGTGTACAATCTCAATCTCTTCACCATCCATCCTGATGCTGCCAATTGATCCAGTGGTGAGAATCTTTGTCTTCTTGTACAAAAAGAATCAAAATGATGCCATTTTATAATTCCAATAACAGTGTGTGAGAGTTCTAATCTTTCCACACCTTCTCTAACATTTATTCTTTGCTGGCCTGTTAAATGTTGTCACCACTACAGGGGTGAAATGGTACCTTATTGTGGTTTTGACTTAAATCTTTCTCATTACCAGTGATTTAGAGTGTTTCTTCATCTGTCTGTTGGCCATCCATCCAAATGTCTTCCTTTGTGAAAATCTTTCCACGACTTTTGACCATTTTAGAATTAGGTTAGCAGTGTTTTCCCTTCTGAAGGCCCTGTAATAGTCTGTAAACTTTTGTGATGAGAGTTTTGTCTGGGACGGTATTGCCAAATGGTATTTTCCTGTTGGTAGATTTCTTTTCACTCTATTTGAAAAAGATTTTTATGCACACAAAGACTTAATCTTTAAATGATCCCATTCATCACTGTTACTTACCCTCTCCTGGTTATGTATTTCTGGCTGTATTTGCCAGTCTATTGATACTACAGTCTACATCTTCTAAGTTTGTTCGCATTTTGTCTCTTATGATCTTTATGGTTTGAGGCTTTACCTCTAGATCTGATTCTTCTAGAGTTAAATTTTGTGTGTCGTGTGAGATGTGGATCTTGCTTTAGCTTTCTGAAGGTATATGTCCAGTTTTGCCATTATTCCACGGCTAGGAATATGTCTTGAGGAAAATTGAACTGAAGTACAAACAAAGATTTGTGCATCTGTGTTCATAGCTGTGTAATTCACTATAGGAAGAAAATGGAAATAGTCCAAATGTCTATCAGCCAATGAATGGATTGAGAAATTAAGGTATGTTCACACCATGGAATAGAATGCAGTACTAAGATTTCATAAAATATTATCTGAGAGAGTATAGAGTGCATTATGTGAGTAAATTAAACCTTATAAGAATAAAATACTGCATAAGACCACTACTGTAAAATGAAAAGATTAATTACTAAGATGTACATAAAAGTCCACAAAGACAAGGAGAGAGGGACAGGGGAGCAAAGGTGTGGGAGGGAGATGATTCCCTGGGATGATAGAGTTTGATGGGCAGAGGGAGGAGCTCAAGAAACTCAAAAGATGAGGTAAAAGTAGGCAAAGATTAATGGTGATTCATTTTCTAAAATACAATATATATGAACAATTGTGGGAAATACAAGGTAAATGAAGGAATGTGTGAAATACAATGTACATGAATGAAACACTTGCATACAAATTTTGTATGCAAACAGTCTGGGGCTATTTCTAGGTTGGGAAAATGAGTGGAACAGCCAGATTCTGCAAAGGTGTGTTTTATGGTTTGTGGTTGAGACTAGGGTGTAACTCTTCTCTCAATAGGGTGTGAACTGATAAGATTTAGATTCATATTTAAAAAGGCTTTTGGCTGTCCATTTGGGGCTATTTCCAGGATGGACAAATGAATAGTTTTTGTGGATCTCTCTAATAAAACAGGCTTTGAAGCAGGAGTGACATCCACTTTAAAAAATGCTTGCCTCCAGAAACTCTATGAACTTGGAGAAAAGATGAAAGTTTTGCATTCAAGATTTTCATTCATAGGGTCGCTATGGGCTGTCTACAACTCTACAGCACTTAACAACAATAACAAACCACTATAAAATATTAAGAAGAATTAAAAAATTACTTACGTTAGGGAGCTCTGGTGGCCCAGTGTCAAGAAGATTAACTGCAATGCCAGAGGTGTGAGGTTTGAATCCACCAGATGCTTTGCTGGAGAACGAGGGGCAGTCTCCTCCTGTACCAGTCAGATCTGATTTGACGGTACACACACACACACACACACACACACACACACACACAAAATAATAAAAATAAAAAGAATTACTTATGTTATTAATCATATTAAGAAATGAATGAAAGGTGAGAAGCAAAGCAGGTGGTAGTGTTGACTATTATATTTATTATAATGTTGTTGTTGCTGCTACTGGTGGTTGCCACTGAGTCAAGAATGACTAAAAACAACCCTATGAACAAAAGACCAGAATCCTTCCTATAACTGTTATCATTTCTCAAAGTTCATAGAGTTTCCAAAGGCATGTTGTTTAGGATGTGGAGTCACCAGGGAACTCTGACGGCCTAGTGGATAAACAGTTGTATTGTCAACCGAAAGGCCAGAAGTTAGAATCCACCAGCTGCTCGGTGGTGGTGGAAGACAGGTGATCTTCTGTGTGATTTACAGCTAATGACCACCCGGCAGACTACACTGGCGGGTCAGGTACGTGTAAATTCTCAGCCTCTGAAAATCTGTTGGAGGATCAGCTGCATGTCAGTTATGAATCAATAGTAATGAGTTTGAGTTGTATTTCTTGATGTTTTTTGATTTGTTTCTTTTTTCTAATTGTGATTAAAGTGATTAGCTAATGATCACCACCAAATCAAGGAACAGAAAACACATAACTAAGAACCAGCATAGTAGAATAATCCTATGCAATAAGAGAAACCATCTCCTGATAAGAAGAAAATGAGGGAGTTGTTATTATCAATTAATATCACCATTATTCAAATACACGCTCCTACTTCTAGATCCAAAGAGGAAGAACCTGAAAAAATACTTTTAAAAAAATGTTATCCTGGTTTACTTACAAAGTACATATACATTACTTTTCACACTTGGATCTTTCCGCTTTATTTTACTCACCCCTCCTCCATCCACCACATTGTGTGACCACTTAAGTAAGTCCCTTCCCTTGGATCCCCATACTCTTTCTTCAATGATGATTTGATGCAATATCTGTCTTTATGAGACTGTGTTCGCTCACTTAGCATAATGTTCTCCAGTCCCTCCCATGTTAAGTAGTTATTTACAAAATCATTGCTCCTGTGTGCTGTATAGTATTCCATTGTGTGAATGCATCATACTTTCTCAATCCATTCCATTGTGAAAACGGAAAATTTTTACCAAATCTTGAAATAGAAATTGACCAAACATACAACCAAGATACATACATGATAATTGGTGACTGGAATGCAACTATTGAAAACAGTGAAGAAGGAATGTTGTTGGTAGGTGCCTTCGAGTACAACTCACAGTGAACATATGCAGAAAAGATCTGAACCCGCTTCTATAACTATCCTTCTTCTACTGTTTACAGGGGTTTTAAAGGCTCGTTTTTTAAGAAGTGGATGCCAGTCCTGATTTCAAGTCTGTCTTAATCTGGGAGCTCTACCAAAACTTGTCCACAATGGGTAACACTTAGGGCATTTGACACACCAGCTGTACAGCTTTCAGTATCACAGCAACCCCAAGTTATCTCAGTATTGCATGTGGGCAGAGAAGTACTGTACTACTTAGAACAATGAGATCTCCAAACACATTTAGTGTCCGTGGGGACAGCCAGCTTTTAAGTACAAAGACCTGCCCACCAGGTCCTGATTGCTTAAACAAGAGGTTTCCAGCCCACAGCTGATTGTTAGCTAAATCCAAATGCTCAATCAGTTTACACTCCATTGTTAATAAAAACAGAAACAACCATCTCACCTCGCCTGACTTTCAATTAAATCAAAACAACCTACCCTCCATGAGCTGACTTCTTCACACAGGAGTTTCCACACTGAAGACTTAAATCAGGGCTCAACTGCCTTTTAAATACAAAGGACCGCTCACCAGGTCCTAATTGATTTAAACAAGAGGCATCCAGCCTACAGCTGAATGTTAATTAAATCTAAACAGCCAATCAGCTTACATTCTGTTGTTAATGAAATCAGAAACAATTTTGCCTGCCTTTCCATAGGTCTCCACTTTCTAAACTTCTGTGTCAAGCAGTTGGCTCTGGAGGGTAGATTGTTTGGACTTGATTAAAATTTCAAGTAAACTGTTCAGTTGTTTCTAATTTGAAGAAGGAATAGTAGTTGGAAAATATGAATTTGGTGATAGAAAAGAGGCTGGAAATAGAATAATCAAATTTTACATTTTCAATGATTTATTCATTGTGAATAACTTTTTTAAAAGACAAATGACGATCTCAGATGTGTGCCTCACCTGATAGGTTTCATAGCTGTCAGATTGACTACATCTGTGAACAGAATCATTGGAGAAGTGTAGCAATATCAGCAGTCAAAACGAGGCCAGGGTTGGACTGTAGGTCAGACCATCAAGTAACCATGGGAAAGTTCAAACTGAGAGCAAAGAAAATGAAAAATAAGTCCCGAGAACCAAGATATTATCTTGAATCTATTCCATTTTAGTTTCAAGATCATCTTATGAGTAGATTTGAAGCATTGAACACTAATGATGGAAGACCAAATGAACTATGGGATGATATCAAGGATGTGGCCCATGAAGAAAGCAAAAGAACATTATAAAGACAGAAGAAAGATAAAACTGAAAAGAATGCCAGAAGAAATTATGAAAATAGTGCTAGGGCATTGAGAAAACTAAACCAAGGGAAACCATGCCAAACTAAAAGGGCTGAACAGATTTCAAAGGGCAGCTCGAGAAGACAAAGCAAAGTATTATAATACAATGTTCAGAGAGCTAGAATTGGAGAATAAAAAGGGAAAAACTCACTCAGCATTTCTTAAGTTGAAAGAACTGAAAAAAAAAAAACAAGTGGCAATATTGAAAGATGCTATAGGCAATATACTGAATGATCCAGAAAACATCAAAAGAAGATTGAGAGAATACACAGAATCACTGTACCAAAAAGCACTGATGAAGACAGAAAATCTCCAGATAATACCATATGAACAGAACCCCATGCTAATGAAGAAAGAAGTAGAAGCTACATTGAAAGCATTGGCAAAACAATATGGCCTCAGGAATTGATGGGATACCAATTGATTGGTTTCAATTAACAGATACAGCCCTGGATTCACTCACCAGTCTCTATGCCAGGAAAATTGGAAGACAGCTGCGCAGCCAACAGTTTAAAAGAGATCCATATTTGTTCCCATTCCCAAGAAAAATGATCCAACAGAATGTGGAAACTATCAAACAATATCATTAATATCACTTGCAAGCAAAATACAGTCAAAGATCATTCAAAAATAGCTAAAACAGTACATAGACAGGGAACTGCCAGAAGTTTAATCAGGACTTTTCAGTAGAGGCTATGACAACAGAGACATCATTACTGATGTAAGATTGCTCTGGCTAAAAGAATACTAGAGGAAAGTATATTTATGCTTTAATGACTATGCAAAGGCATTCAGCTGTGTGGATCATAACAAGTTGTGGCTAAAATCAAGAAGAATGGGAATGATTGTTGTTGTTATGTGCCGTCGAGTCACTTGTGACTCATAGCGACCCTATGTACAACAGCTTTAAACCCGGCTCTATCCTGTGCCAATCGCACTGCCTCTGACACACCCATCCCAATTACCCCAGTCACTGAATCAATCCACTTCATAGAGGGCCTTCCCCTCCT
>NW_006399848.1:10313907-10325144 GCF_000299155.1 Elephantulus edwardii | reverse complement strand
CCTGATGCCGCATTTCTCCTCATAGAGCCCAGCCTCCCGGATAATCTGTTCTGCATACAGGTTGAAAAGGTATGGAGATAGGACACATCCCTAGAGCACTTAATTATCCTTATGTTAAGCCTATACCTACAATAGGAGACTGTTGTGTGAACAGAGCAAGGAACAATATTCTTGGGGGGGTTTTATGGCCACTGAATCACCTGTGACTCATAAAGGCCCTCCCTATGTACAATAATTCTAAACTCTGTCCTATCCTGAGCCAATCCTATCATCTTTGTCATAAATAAGCCCTTTACTCCACTCACTGGGTCAATCCAGTTAATCCTGGGGCTTCCTCTCCTGTGCTGTCTGTCCCCATACCCTTCCAAGTAGGATGTCTCTCTCCAAGGACAGGTCCCTCCTGGTCATGTGTTCAAAGTACATGAGACAGAACTTCAAAATCTTTGCCTCCAGGGAGAAGCTTGGTTTCACCATCCTCAGGGCGGATCTGTTTGTTCTTCTGGCAGACCACATTATGTTCAACACTCTTCTGTAGCACCACAACTCAAAAAGGCATCGATTCTTCTTTCATCCTTATTTATTATGCAGCTCTCTGATAGCAATAATACACTGTTAAATTAAAGAGGCAGTGCATCAGGGTTGTATTCTCTCTCCATAGCTGTTCAATATGTATTCCGAGGTAATTATTTATTATGCAGCTCTCTGATAGCAATAATACACTGTTAAATTAAAGAGGCAGTGCATCAGGGTTGTATTCTCTCTCCATAGCTGTTCAATATGTATTCCGAGGTAATTATTCAAGAAGCTGGACTCTATGAGTACAAATGTGGCATCAGGATTGGAAGGAGACTGATCAATAACCTGCATTACGGAGATGACACACTTTGCTTGCTGAAAGTGAGGAGGACTTGAAGCACACACTGCAGAAAAAAGAAAAAATACAGCTTTCAACTGGATTACGTATCAATGCCAAGAAGACAAACATTCTTACCACTGGGCCTATGAGCAACATCATGATAGATGGAGAAAACATTCCAGCTGTCAACAATTTCATCATACTTGGATCCATAATTAACCTCCTTGGTATCAGCAGTCAGGAAATCAGGAAGATATAATGCACCGGGAAAGTCTACAGTTAGGAACCTATCCAAATTACTGAGGATTTATGATGTCAGTTGGAGGACTAAAGTTTGTATTTTGAGGACTAATGAGCTCAAGCTATGGTCTTTCAAGTCCCTTACTTTGCATCTGGGAGCTGGACAATGAGTAGGGATGACAGATAAAGAATTAATGCCTCTGAGTTATGGTGCTGATGAAAAACAGTGAACTGAGCAGTCAAAAGAACGAACGGAAAGGGTCTTGGAAAGGGTGCAGCCAGTGTGCTCTTTGGAGGCAAAGATGATCAAGCTTCACCTCACATACTTCAGGCATGCTGCTAAGAGGGTCTCTTGCTTGGAGTGGGACACAATGCTCGGAAGGTAGAGGATTAGCGAAGGAGAGGAAGACCCTCGACCAGGAGGAAAAACACTGTGACTGCAATGGGCTCTAGTGTGTCAGGAGGTGTGAGGATGGCCCAGGACAGGACAGGATTCAGATACATTATACATATGATCACTATGGGTGATACCCGACTCAAGGTACCTAGCAACAATAACAAAAAGGTGACTGAGTCATACTAACCATATACACAGCAGGTTGAAAATGTCTCCAATCCTGAGTCATAATCGCAGTCTCTGCTGGTCTTGATTAATCCGACTGTTGCAATGACTGTAACCATTCATCTCTTTGAAAGACTCCTTCTCTTTCTCTGACTGTCCAACTTTTCAAGATTGACATTCTCTTCCAAAGAGTAGACCTTTTTTATAGCATGCCCCAACTTTGCAAGACATAGTCTATGTTTTTCCCTAAGGAGTATCCTTCCTGTACTTCTTTAAAGACACATTTGTTTGGGTTTTTGGCAGTCCATGCAATAGTCAATATATTTTGCCAACAAAAAATTCAGACATCAAGTTTGTATCTTCCATATTAATTGTCCAACTTTCACTATAATGTTCGTATTTGAAAATGCCATCGTTTGAGTCATTTGTGCCTTATCCTTTATAGTGAAATCCTTGGATTTTTGCACTTTAAAAAGCTCTTCAAAAGCAGATGTGAGGTAGAATTGTGTGCAAATTATAAATAACAAGTAATGACAACAATGTGTAGTTGCTTCAATATTTGGGTTTTACTTTGTACAAGACAGTATGCTATGTCTTCTGTATATGTTGTTGTTATTGTTGTGTGTCATTGTTTCTGCTTCATAGCGACTCTATGTACATCAGCTCTGAATTCTGCTCTATCTTGAGCCCATTTCATTGTCCTGACAAACCTACCCCCAGTACCCCAGTCATTAGGTCAACTCATCTCATCCAGAGTCTTTTTCTCTTGTGCTATCCCTTCACCC
The DNA here is from genome assembly GCF_000299155.1 of Elephantulus edwardii. Classification (NCBI taxonomy): domain Eukaryota; kingdom Metazoa; phylum Chordata; class Mammalia; order Macroscelidea; family Macroscelididae; genus Elephantulus; species Elephantulus edwardii. The sequence goes on along the minus strand of NW_006399848.1, from coordinate 10,322,701 downwards.
TACCAAGCATTGTGTCCCTCTCCATGGACTGATCCCTCCTTGCAAGATGCTCAAGGTATATCAGATAGAGCTTCAAAATCCTTGCCTCCAAGGAGCAGCCTGGTTTCACCCTTTCCAGGACAGATCTTTTTGTTCTCTTAGCAGTTCATGATTTGTTCAGTACACTTTTCCGGCACTACAACACAAAGGTCTAGATTCTTCTTCTATAATCCTTACTGTTTGTCCAGCTTCCTGATGCATACTCAGTGATTGTGAAGACCATGGCCTGGATTTAGGCGCACCTTAGTCTCTAGATTGACATCATTGCTATTAAATACTCTGCAGAGGTGTTAGAGATGAGCATGGAGAAACCCATGGATGGTGAAAAGAACAAACAGCTATGTCTATGAAAGGGTACAGCTGGAGGGCTCTTTGGAGGCAAGAATGATGAGGCTTTATCTCACATATTTTGTACAGATTGCTAGGTGGGGCTATTCCTTGGAGTGAGACATGATACTTAGAAAGATAGAGGGTTGTTGAAGGAAAGGAAGACCCCTAACCAGGTGGATTGGCACAGTGACCACAAAACTGGCTTTTGTGTGTCAGGAAGTGTGAGGATGGCACAGGATATAGAACAGGGTCCAGGTCTTTTGTTCATAGGGTCGGTATGAGTAGTACTAGACTCAATGGCACCTAAAAACAACAACAACTCTGCAGAGGTCACTGACAGCAGATTTTCCCAGTGCGATTAGTCTTTTGATTTCCTGCCTGCTGGTATCAAGAGTGTTGATTGTGGAGCCAAGCAAACTGAAGCTGTGAACAATCTCAATCTCTTCTCTATGTATTATGAAGATGATAGATAGATAGATAGATAGATAGATAGATAGATAGATAGATAGATAGATAGATAGATATAGATGGAGAGATAGAGATAGACGGAGAGATAGATAGAGACAGATGGATAGATGGAGAGAGAGAGAGATACTCTGACACTTAGATTACACTAGTGGATATGGCACCAGAGACTGAGCCTTCATATTAAGAAGAACAAAGGAGGAGGAGTCATCATTGCAAACAGACACTAGTGACTGCCACATAGGCTCTGCAAAGTATGAATGTAGGCAAATTGTAGATTGTTAAAGAAGAAATGGAATGCATATATATTGCCATACTAAGCATTAGTGAAATGAAATGAATTGGCATGGAACATTTTGAATCAGACAATTATATGATTTACTATGCTAGAAAGGAAAGGATAAGGAAAAATGGGGTCTCGTTCATAATTAAAAAGACCATTTCTCAATCCACCTTGAAATACGATGTTGTAAATGACAGGATAATACCCATACACATACAAGGAAGACCTGTTAATACCACTCAGATCACATTCAAATATATGCACCAACAACTAGAGCCAAAGACTATTTCAATGGTAAATTGATCAAACATGCAACTAAGATGCATCAGTAATAATGGCTGAATGGAATGCAAAAGTTGGGAGAAGGGAAGAAGGATGAGTACTTGGGAAACATGGACTTAGTGACAGATATGAGGCTGGAGATTGAGTGAAAGAATCCTGTACAATTAATGAGTTCTTCATTGCATATACATTTCATGAGAAACAAAATGGTCACACAGCTTCAGTTTGCTCGGCTCCACGGTCAACACTCTTGGCACCAGCAGCCAGGAAATAAAAAAACGGTATTGCAATGGGAAAGTCTGCTGTTAGGGACCTCTCTAAAGTACTGAAGAGCAACGGTGTCTCTCTGGAGACCAAGGTCCGCCTGATACAGGCCATGGTTTCTGCAATCACTTGTTATGCATCAGAGAGTTGGACAATGACTAGGGAGGATAGAAGGAGAATTGACTCCTTTGAGCTGTGGTGCTGGAGAAGAGTACTGAATATTGAACTTCCAGGAGAACAAACAGATTCATCCTGGAGAGGGTTAAACCAGGCTACACCTTGGAGGCAAGAATTCTGGGGCTTTGTCTGACATACTTTGGACATATTGTAAGGGGAGACAGGTCTTTAGAGAGGGACATCATGCTGAGTAGAGGAGAAGGACAGTGCAGGAGGGGAAGGCCCTCTATGCGGTGGATTGATTCAGTGACTGGGGTAATCAGGATGGGTGTGTCAGAGGCAATGAGATTGGCAGGGGAAAGAGCAGGGTTTAGGGCTGTTGTACATAGGGTCGCTATGAGTGGCAAATGACTCGACGGCACATAACAACAACAACAACTTACACATGGAACCCACCTGATGGCCTACACAGGAGTCGATTGATTATACATATGGGAAAAATCGTTAGAGACGCTCAGTATCAGCTGTGACAACTAGGCCCGTTGCTGATAGTGAGACAGATCATCATAAGTTCAACCTGAAGCTAAAGAAAAGCAAATCTAACCCCTAAGAATCAAAGTTTGACCTTGAATCCCTAAAAAAAAAAGTTTGACCTTGAGACTATCCCTCCTGAATTTAAAGACCATCTCAGGAAGAGGCTTGAGGACTTGAGTACTAACAAGGAAAGACCAGATGAACTGTAGGAGGATATAAAAAATATCATCCACGAAGAATACAAAAGATTGTTACAAAAACAAAGAAAACACCAAGACAAATGTAAGAAGAAATTCTGAATATTGTATTCAAGTGCTGAGAAGCTAAAGAAAAAAAAAGAAGTAAAGATGTTAAGGAGCATAAGTATTCCATTGTATGAATGTACCATAATTTCTCAATCCATTAGTTTTGGGGTTGGACATTTGGGTTGTTTCCGTGTTTTTGCGATGGCAAATAATGCTGCTTTGAACCTTGGTGTTTAAATCTGGGATTGTGTCCCAGTTCTGATTTTCTTGGAATACTATGTAGCATTCAGGAGCAATAATTGAGTTGCAGGTGACTCAATGTCACAGAACAATAACTATCTTCCCATAACTCTTTGCCCCGTAAGGAGTTAAGACTGATTGTCCATTCTTGTTGTTTTCACTAAGTGATCCATAGAATATCCTCAACTCTGTGCATTGAACAGTAAGACTAGATTCATATTTTAAAACCACCCATGCAGTTCTGACCTTAGACCACTGGCTACTCTGCCCAACATGATGGTCTGTCCAAATACATGGAAAGTTGGGTAGCCACAGCTGTCCATGTCAGAGGATTACGCCAAGTGACCGTCTCTACTTACCACTCGTCTTCTAGTATATACTGCTCTGCATAATGCACCCTGGATAGTGGGAAAGGCTGTGACATCTGTTGTTGCCTACTTGAACAGAACTAAGATCTGGTAGATTTCATTAGCAGCAGGGCACTTGAGAGCATGTGGGAGGGAGGGAGGGAGGGAGGGAGGCACACCATTAAGCAAGGGGACTTGTTTGTGCCCCTCCAGAGTGGGACTTAGAGAAGTGACTCTCCCAATTGCAGGCCTCCTGGTTGGAGAGGTGAATTCTCACTTTCTCAGGAATGCCCTTGGAGAGCGTTCTACTAACTTCACTCTATTATACATTGCACAGTTTTTTTCTCAAAAGACCATTATCTAGTCCCTGACATTTTCCATAATAGAGACCAGAATCCAAATTCACCAGCCATGTTGCTGTTGTCACAGATGGTATTCTTCAAATCCTTCTGGGTAATTTGACATGTTCAATTCATTTGCTTGCATTGGGCTTCTCATTCCTAAAACCTGGACCTGTTAGATGGCTTCTTTGGCCTCTTGAAATGCCAGCTGTTTTAGTCCAGTTTCAAAACATTTCTTTATGTCCTATAAAGGGCCAAGATTCTGAGCTAAGTGTGGACCAAAAAAAAAACCCCAAAACATAAAAAAAAAATGATACAACAAACCCTTAATAACCCTAATATTTATAGAAAGGCATGTAGAGGGTGGGTTGTTGGGGTTTTTTTTTCCATTTTAGTAGAAAGAGGATAACCTTGAACTTTATCTATTATCATCACCTCAGGAACAATTTTCATCTTATTCAACCAGATGATATCCAAAAGTTTGACAGGTGTTCTTGGGGCCCTGCAGTTTTACATTCTTGACGGCCCGATCCTAAATTTGTAGATGAGACACTAACTGATGAAGCAGAAAAAGAGAATTGCTAGATAATATAACACCATCAATACAGTGAAACAATAAGATTTCTTTGGGTCACATCAATGGTCTTGCAAACAGCTTATATTGCTGGGTGCAAGTGTGTTATTAACCCTTGGGTCTACCAGTGGCAAAACAGTCTGTTCTTTGGAAACCAAGGTGTAAAGAATTTAATACCTCTTCTTTTCTGTCAGTTCCTTTATCAAAGGGCTGCAGGAACTCCGGTGTTGCTCCCAGATGTTTCTTGCAAAGGTGGAATGGTCATGATGTGGGAGGGGTGGCCTGACACCTCCAATACCAGTGCCTCTTCTCAGAAGTCAGCACCGGTACGGAGAAGAGCTCACTCAGTAAGGGTTGTTCTCCTCTGCTTCTGGGACTAATAGTCTGGGGACAGAGTCCTTCCCTGACAAGCGCAGAAGTGGTACTTCTGCACCACCTCCATCACTGGTGATAGCACAGTTCAGCAGGGAGGGGCACCTTGCAATGAGTCCTGCAGAAGCCTCCTTACTCCTAATTTCCTTTTTGCACACCATCTCACTCCACTGTCTCTATCAGCTGTAAAGACTCACCAGTGAAAACAAGGGTGGGTGACCACCTACCTGCAATCAGTCAACTGGCTTCTGGATTGAATTTTGTCCTCCGACTGCATTAATCTTGTTATTTTGAAGCTTCATCTCATATACTTTGGGAACGTTGCCAGGAGGGACCAGTCCTTGGGGAAAGACATCATTCTTGGAAGGGTGTTGTAACAGGAAATCCCAGGATGAGATGGATTGATACAGGAACCGAGATAATGGGGGTAGGTTTGTCAGAGACAGTGAGACGAAGGATAGAGACTGATTCAGAGCTGTTACACGTAGGGTCACTATGGGTCACAGTCGACTAAACGGCACAGGAAAATAACAGGTGGCCAAGTGGTACAAAGATTTGCTGCAGTCTCAAAGGCATGCAGTTCAAATCCACTAGCTGCTTTGTGGGGGGAAAGATAGACAATCTCCTTCTATACTATTTACTGCCTCTGAAAACCCATTGGTGAATCAGCTATGCAACAGCTGGACAACAAACAACAACAATTAATACAATAACCTTTTGGCTTCTCTGCCGCAACGGGCACCTTCTTTCTCTTTAACCAGGCAGCACACTAACATCTTCATTGCCTGCTCAGATGTTTATAAGCAGAAAGCAGGCTCTTTGGTGGTGACAGTTAAAACCAATTCTTTGTACAACTTGCATGGGCAAATATGTCTCCTTTCGCCTTAACTTTAACAGGGCTGCTATGATGATTGGGATTTGTATGTCTTTTTTTTGGTATTCCCAAATATTACACTCTGTAGGAGTTCTAACAAACTTTGGGGCATTTGGGGGAGCATGTCCATACTTTTGTGCCAGTTCTCACCCTTCCAGTAACCAAGGCAAAGGAACACACATGGATGTCAAAGGCCATCCCTGGATTTCCTTTGCTGAGTCTTGTTTATCCCCTTTATTGTTTAAGCTGTGGATTCCTCTGCGAGTCTTTAGATCGGCTGCCCTGGTTCTCCAATTATTGGAGTTTAAATCCCAGAGGGAGAGTTCGTCAGTCTAAGTGTCTGCACAGAGGCTGAAAAGCTTACCAGGAGGCAACCTGAAAGATGTATTGCTTAAAGGGAGCTTAGGTACAAGAGAAATGAAAGTGACTATACCCAGAGGCGACCTTCAAGAATTGTTCTTGGCTCTTCAGTGGCGCCCAATAAGGAAGGTGAGCATATAAGATGTACTCTCGGGCTCATACTACCTGGTTATAATCAAATCATGTAACAATAATAGCGGGGGAAAGTGAAATTGCCTAATATCATAAGCCTCCCAAGATGCCGACATCTGAGTAGGAAGGGAGTAAAAATACACTTTAAGGTAATTCATTGAAAACAGAAATAACCATCTTAGTCCAGTTCAGCTGTAGTTTAGTTTGGCTCAAAATTGTCTGTTAGGGAGGCATTCACAATATTCTACATATTGACTCACTTGTTACTGTATTATTAAAGAGATTATTGTTGTTGTTAAGTGCCGTCGAGTCACAGGCGACTCGTAGTGACCCTATGAAGGAGAGTCCTCGACACTTGGGTGCCTTTCATCCTCTCTTCAGGTTCACAGGGTTCCCAGAGGCAAGCTATTATGGAAGTGGATGCGACTCCTCCTTCCAAGCTTGTTTGAATTGGGGAGCTCCACCCCACTCTCTGTCCACATTGGATAACCAGCCATTAATGCATTTGACACATCAGTGTCACAGTGTTCAGCCTCACAGCAACCACAAGTGACCCCTGTACCGCAACTTGTCCACCAGGGCGATACGACCTAGAGGAATGTCTGAACAAAAACAATGAAAGACAGGCCCGAGGGCTGCAGATTAAGTCACCCACCTTCAGCTTGGTAGCATTGCTTTCTCTCCACTGGGCCAGCTGATCTCTCTCCATGTTGATGTTATTGTTGTTAAGTGCCATTGAGTTACAGGCGACTCATAGCGACCCTATGAAGGAGAGTCCTCAACACTTGGGTGTCTAGCAAGTCCAAAAGCAGTATTAAACTTCTTATTTGGTAAAAAAGGTTGAATCAAAGCTTCTTTTCATAAGAAATAATATCTCTATTTAAGTGCTTTGTTGATCTAAAGGGTAAGAAGTCATTTTTGTCAACCTAGAGGCAGCCAGTTCATATCTACCAGGTGCTCTGCAATAGAAAGATGGAAGCTCCCCCCCATCTCCCTCCCCATGAAATTACAGCATCTGCAAAATCCCTGGAGAGTCAGCTGTCCATCAGTTCAGATACAAAGGCAATGACAGAGAGTAATCTAAACTGAACTCTACCAAAATTTACCAGAGGACATTTAGTAAAATGACTTACAGACTTGAGAAGTTAATCTCATTTGGCCAAAAGTATACTTTTAAGCTTTTAAGTAAATTACCCAGGCCCTCACAAGATAATAGCTGTAGTTCACCTCCTTACTGGATAACTCAATGCATATGGCAATCTAATTTCTTGGGCAAAGAGTTGTAGAATGTCATTGTTTTTATCTGCCATCAAGTCATTTGTGACTCATAATGACCCAAAGTATAATACTTCTGAATCCTACTCTATCCTGAGCCAACTTTGTTGTCTCCGACACACCTACCACCATTACCCCAGTCACTGAGTCAATCCATCTCAGTGAGGGTCTTCCTCTCTTGTGCTGTCCCTCTACCCTCCCAAGGATGATGTCCCCCACCAAGGACTGGTCCCCCCTTGTAACATGACCAAGGCATGTCAGACAAAGCTTCAGAATCCTTCCCTCCAAGAAAAGATCTGGAGTCAGAAAATCAAAAGGGCTGAACTCATTCAGTATTTCCTAACCTGATGGAACTAAAGAACATAATCAAACCTCGAGTTGCAATACTTAAGGATGCTATGGGCAGAATATTAAATGATCCAGGAACCATTAAAAGAAGATGAAAGAAATAGACACAGTCACTATACCAAAAGAAATTGGCTGACACAGAAGAATTACCTGAAATAACATACAAGCAAGAGCCTGCCATGCTAAAGGAAGAAGTTCAAACTTCTCTGAAGGAATTGGGAAAAAAAACAAGGCCCTAGAAATTGATGGCATGCCAACTGACATATTTCAATGAACAAACACCGCCCTGGACACACTCACCTTGTGCCAAGAAGTATGGAGGACAACCACTTCAACAACTGACTAGAAGAGATTTGTATTTGTTCCCATTCCAAAGAAAGATGACCCAACAGAGTGTGGAAATTATCAAACAATATCTATAATATCACATTCAAGCAAGATTTGGCTGAAAATGATCCCAAAACAACTAGAACAGCATTTCAACAGAGAACTGCCAGATGTGCATGCTGGTTTTAAAAGAGGCTAGGGATAATATAGGTAATGTTAGATGGGTTTTGGCTCAAAGCAGAGAGTACTAGAGGAATGTCTATCTGTGTTTCTTGGCTATGCAAAGGTGTTTGACTGTGTGGATCACAACAAACTGTGGTTGACTCTGAGAAGAATGGGAACCCCAAAACACTTGATTGTGTGTATGCAAAACCTATACATGGACCAGGAAGCAATCATCAGAACAGAGCAAGGAAACGCTGTATGGTTCAGGATTAGGAAAGGTGTGTGTATCTGGGATACCTCCTATCTCCATACCTTTTCAATCTAAATGTGAAGCAGATCATCTGGGAGGCGGCTCAATGAGGAAGAATGTAGCATCAGGTTTGGAGGAAGACTCATCAACAAGCTGTGTTACGCAGATGACACAAAAAGTTGTGGAGTAGGCTCTTCATTATTTTATAATCAGAAAATGTTAGTTTTGGGTGCCGTGGAGAGTTGACTACAATTCATAGTGGCTTTGTCAAGAGCAGACCTTACTCTTGTATTACCCTATGCAGTTGCCTCAGTCATTATACTCTGCAGTTGTCATAATGCTCACGCCCATTATTATAGTCACTGTGTCAGTCCAATACATTGAACGTCTCTCTCTCTTTCTCTCTCTTTCTCTCCCGCTCCGCCCCTCCAATCATCTCCCTTTCCCAGCATGACGTGCTTTTCCATGGACTTGCTACTCCTTAACAATATACCTTGAGTAGTGAGATGAAGCTTCACCATCTTCATGTCTAAGTGCACTCTACACGCTTTCTTTTTTTTTTCTATAATTATATTTTATTAATTTTCATAAACATTTACAGAGATTTTTGGGCTTCCACTCATTCATTGT
>NW_006399848.1:10296757-10308922 GCF_000299155.1 Elephantulus edwardii | reverse complement strand
CTCTCATTCTTCATTATGTCTGGGAAGTTTTCCTCTAGTAATTCTTCCACAACTTTTTCAGTGCCTTTACTTGCTTCTTCCTTTTCTGGGATACACGCTTTCTAAGTGGCGCTGTGGTTGAACTTCCTCCAACACGTTGTTTTGTTTTGTTTTGCCTTTTTCTTCTGGCAGTCCGGGATATATTCAATACTTTTCACCAACGTCATAATTCTATGGCACGAATTCACCCCCAGCCTTCCTTATTAACTCTATAACTTTCAGGTATATTGAAAACAAGGCTCAGAGCAGGCACATCTTAGTTTATAAACTGGATTCCTTGCTCTTTAGCACTTTAAAGAGATTCTTGACAGTAAATTTTCCCAATGCAACAGTTCCTTTGATTCTTAACTGCTGCTGCAATGAGTGTTGGTTCAAGTAAAATGAAATCGTTTCCATCTCTCACAATGTTTCCTTTTGGTCTAATGGTGAGGATTTTTATTTATATTTTTACTTTGATATTGAGATGTAATTCATACTGAAGGCTGTAGTGTTTGATCTTCTTCAGTAAGTGCTACAAGTCGTAAGTCATCTGTATATGGCAGATTGTTGATGAATCTTCCTCAAAGGCTGGTACCACGTTCTTCTTCCTCTAGTCCAGTATATAGGTAGAATAGGTATGAACAAAGGGTACACAGTTTTCTTTATTTTAAATCATCCAATTCCCTTTATTCTGTTCTGACTCTCATTTCTGGGTCAATGCACAGGTGTTCTGGTTTTTTTTGGGGGGGGTTTGTTTGTTTGTTTTTAATATAAACTTTTTATTTTGTACTGGTTTACTTACAAAGTTCATATATATTGGGGTTCTTTTTTTATTATGCATAGGTTTTAAATTAACACAAGTGTTTTGAGATTCCACTTCTTCTCAATGTTACTCATAACTTATTATGTCAAATGAATTTTCACAATTAATAAAACAAAAGTAAATATTTTCTGGTGTTCACTGGTCTTGTCCAAGATTCATCTGACAGTGCTAAAGATATCCCTAATTCCTTGGCCTTTTCTGAATCCAGTTTGCATTTGTAGCAGGTCTCTGTCCGTCTGGCGTTGGAGTTGTTCCATCTGGCCTAGAAGTTCCCTGTCAATGTATTAATCCAGTTGTTTTTGGGTTTTTTGTTTTTTTTTGTTTTTTTTTAACAATCCTCCTCAAGATTTTACTCGTATGTGATGTTAATTATACTGTTTAATAATTTACATACTGTACTAGATCACTTTTTTTAATGAAACAAATATGATCTGTTCCAGTTAGTTACCAAGGTAAACTGTCTTCCAAATTTGTTAGCATATCCAGGTAAGCCCACCCAGGGCTACATCTCTTTCCTGAAATACCACAACGGGTATTCCATCAATTCTCAAATCAGGAAGTATGGTTTTTAAAATTATAAAGTAAAGTTTGAAAACTTTCTGTCTCCTTTCTCTTTGAATTTATTTTTCCAACAAGAGAGACTCACGAAATGTTGATTACAGTTCTTTGAATATGGTAAACTATTATGACATCACTGTTACTGTTAGTAAGTATAGTTTTGTGATATGAACTATGCCTTGTGCAATATGCATATGTTTCAGTCATGTCCTCACAAATGAATATTAGCCTTATTTTGCCATCAGGGAAGCTAAGGTTAGATAAGTTGCAGGGGTTTTTAAGTGGAGGATGGGGAATCAAAATCAGACATTCTAATTCCAGTGTCCTTTTTTTATTAATTACCAATCTATGTTGCACATTTCACTTTTCACCTGTTTTCGGAGAGAGGGGACTAGGTTCTTTACTGACCATTTTTTTTGGAATTACAGATAGAGTTAACCTTGGATTTGCTGTGATATTGTTTCTACATCCTTTCCCTAGTATCTATGCTGCAGGTTGTGTTCTAATTCATCCATCCCAGAGGTCATAGAATACTCACCAGGCAGGCTTTCAGAACACATTTTGTCACAAACTGTGTTCCAGTTCTCTTCAACCTCCTGGCGTTTTTACCACCTTGGGTGTTTAATTTCTTGCCTCAGCTCATACCCTAGACATCAGTTTCTCTTTGAAATCTTCTCTAAACATCATTTTTAAAAGTCCTACCGGATCTGAGTCCTACCGGATCTGCATTCTTGATTTTGTCTGATTATGCACATGTCCTTGATTTAAGGTTCTTTATAATCACCAGTCTTCAAAGCTCCATCTTCTTAGATGTTCCTTTGTTCTTTCCACTAGGACAGAGACTACAGAGACTGATGTGTATTAACTAAAAAGAAGTGTTGCTATGTAAAATAGTATTGACACTCACTTACAATGAGAATGTGTCAGATATTTGGATATACATTTTTATCAAAATGGCTTTATGAAGAAAGGAAAATTTATGAAGATAATATTTTGGTGAGTGTGAAATCAGTGCAAAAGTAGTAACTCGATATTGTTGAGTTAAACACAAAGCAACCCTCAATTAGGTTTTCAAGGCTATAAATTGCAATGGGAAGACACTCTCAAACTTTCGCCATTAGTGTATTTGAACTGTGGAGATACAATGTCTTTGGGTTAGCAGTACAACTTGCTATGTGCTATTCCACCAACCCTCCCCTATTTAGAAGGACTATGTGATTAGGTATTATTGCCATGACAGGAGTCCAGAATGAAGGCTGCACCGTGGAGTGGACTTCGGGACAGGGACTGTACAACAATGAAATAATTTTGCTTTTCATTTTCAAAGAGAAGAGTGAACTGGGGGTGGGCGATAGGGATGGGCAGCGAGAAAAGTGCAACAATGAATGAATGAAAATCCAAAGTCTGTCAATTTTCATTAAAATTAATAATAACAAAAATTTAAAAGTAATAATAGTTTAGTAATATTAATGAATAGTTTACTCTGTATTATAACAAAATATGTGATAGGACTATTGTCTTTCAGATACCTATGACCCTGTGCCGGTATTAGAAAATTAGTGATGTCTTCTTGCTCTCCAATTTCCTTTAACTAGTATTCCATTTTTGGAAGTCTTCAAAATGGTTATGATACATTTCATTAAGTTTCCACTTCCCTTTATTCAAATATTATTCCATTCAAGAAATATTTATTGAACACAAGTCAAGTGTGAAGGATTGATCTAATCAGGGAAGACACCTATTTAACAAGCTAGCTTAGTGTCTGTTCTCATTTATCTTGTCATTTAACGTTGGAATCAAGTATTAGAATTCTAATCATACAAATGCAGTCCTCATCACACTCACAAAAGTTAAATGGAATTAGGATGCTGTAGAATCAAGAATCCAACTTTTTCCAGTGAAATGATTTTTACATAGAATTTGAAGAGCAGAAGAGATTTTTGAAAGCAGGAATAGGAAGGCAGTCTTGAGGTAGAAAAAAAAATTCAAACAAACAACTTGGAAATTTAGAAAACTAATAAATAGGTTTGTTGGAGCTTGGTGAGTGAAAATAATGGTGGTTGATAAAAAAGAATTCAAGTTAGGGCTGAGGCCTTATAGATCATAGAACATTTGTCTGTCTGTCTGTCTGTCTGTCTGTCTATCTATCTATCTACCTACCTATCAAGTTGAAGCTAAATAAAGTGAAATAAAATCCACAGGAACCAAAAGTTGACCTGAGTCTATCTGACTCGAATTTCAAAACCATCTCAGGAGCACATCTGAGGCCTTGAACACTAATGAGTGAGGACCATATGAGTTGTGGAAAGATATAAAGAACATCATCCATCAAGAATGCAAAAGATCATTACAAGGACAGAGGAAGAAAGACCAAGTTGGATGTCAGATGATACTCTGAATATTGCACTCAAACACCAAGAAGTCAAAGCAAAAGGAAAAAAAAATCAAGAAGTTAAGGAGCTGAATAGAAGATTTCACATGGCAATGCAGGAAGACAAAGCAAAGTATTATAATGAAATGTGCAAGGAGCTAGAATCAGAAAATCAAAAGGACCAAACTCGCATAGCATTTCTTAAGCAAAGAAACTGAAGAATAAGTTCAAGCCCCAAGTTGCAGTATTTAAGGATGCTTTTGGAAGCATATTAAACAATCCATGGATCACTAAAAGAAGATGGAAAGAGTATACAGAGTCTCTGTACAAAAAAGGAATTTACAGACACAAGAATTTCATGAAACAATAAATCAGCCAGAGCTTATGGTTGTGAAGAAGAAGTTCAAGCTACTCTGAAATAATTGGCAAAACACAAGGCCCCAGTGATTGATGGCGTACCGATTGACATATTTCAACAAACAGAGCTTTCCCTGGATGCACTCACTACATTGTGCCAAGAAGTAAGGAGGACAACCACCTGGTCAACTCACTGAAAGAGATCCGTATTTATTCCCATTCCAAAGAAAGGTGATCCAACAGAGGGTGGAAATTATAGAACAATATCGTTAATGTGCTATGCAAGCAAGAGTCTGTTAAAAAATATTCAAAAATGACTGGAACATCAACAGAGAACTGCCAGATATGCAGGCTGACTGTAGAAGAGGCCGTGGTACTAGGGATATTATAGCTAATGTCAGCTGGATCTTGCTGAAGGCAGAGAGTACCAGAGGAATGTCTGTGCTTTATTGACTATTCCAAGAAACTGACTGTGTTGATCACAGCAAACTATGGCTGGTTCTGAGAAGAATGGGAATCCCAGAATACTTGATTTTGCTCATACAAAACCTATACTTGGACCAGGAGGCAGTTGTCAGAGCAGAACAAGGAAACACTGTGTGGCTAAAAATCCGGAAGGCTCTATGCCAGAGATGCACCCTATCTCTCTCTTTTCTTTTTTCTTTTGTATTCATTCACATACAAATTTTCTAAAGTTAGTATATATCTCTACACCGTTTCAATCTATATGCAGAACAGATCATCTGGAAGGCTGGGCTCTATGAGGAGGAATGTGGTATCAGGATTGGAGGTAGACTCGTCAACAATCTGCATTATGCAGTTGACACAACCCTGCTTACTAACACCGAGGAGGCTCTGAAGCGCTTGATGCAGTATGTCAAGGACTGCAGTCTTATATGTGGACTGAAGCTCAACATCAACAAAACAAAGAAAACGGGAAAGATCCATGTGAAAAACAATGTATTTGAACTTTGTAAATAAACCAGTATAAAATTTTTTTTAAAAAAAGAAATACGAAAGTGTGAAAAAAAACCCTCAACACCGAAATATTCTTACCACTGGGCGGACTGGCAGCATCATGATAGAGATAGAAAGTAAAGAGATTGAGATTGTTAACAGCTTTAGTTTGCTTGGCTCCACAATCAACACTCTTGGTACAAGCAGTCAGGAAATCAAAAGGTGAATAGCATTAGGGAGGTCTGCTGTCAGAGACCTCTGCAGAGCCCTGAGGAGCAAAAATGTCAGTCTAGAGACTCAGGTACACCTGATCAGACCAGTATTCACAATGACTTGCTATGTGTCAGAAAGCTGGACCATGACTATGGATAATAGAAGACTTGATGCCATTGAGCTACAGTGATGGAGAAATGTATTGAATATACCATGGACCGCTAGGAGAACAAACGGCTCTGTCCTAGAGAGGGTGAAACCAGGCTGCTCCTTGAAAGCAAGGATTCTGAAGCTTCATCTGACATCCTTTGGGCATGTTGCAAGGAGGGAGCAGTCCTTGGAGAGGGACGTCATGCTTGGGAAGGTGGAGGGACTGTGCAAAAGAGGAAGACCCTGGATGAGATGGATTATTTTGGTGACTTGTAAAATGGGGGTAGGTGTGTCAGAGACAACAAGGTTGTTATAGGATTGAGCACGGTTCAGAACTGTCATACATAGGGTTGATACGAGTCACAAGTGATTCAACAGCACATAACAACAACGAATATATATATACACTTTTCTATATGTGTATATATATGTGTGTGTATATATATATAAACTCTGTGTGTGTATGTGTGTGTGTGTGTGTGTGTGTGTGTACTGACCTTTCTGGGCATGGTGTCCTCTCTAATCACATGGTTAAAGTATATGAAACTAAGCTTGGCCATCTTTGTTTCCAAACAGCTTTCTGATTACTTTTGCTTTTTCTCTAAGACATACCTGTTCTTTTGGCAATCCATGGGTAATTCAGCATTCTTCTCCAACACCATACTTGAAAGCATCAATTCTTCTTCTATTAGAATTCTTCTCATAGGAAGCTATTGAAAACATCATATCAGTCAAGTGTGTCTCATCCTTCAAGTTGACATCTTTGATTTTAACACTTTAAAGAACTCCTTTTCAAGAGATTTGCCAAAAAAAATAAATAAATAAAAAATTAAAAAAAGATATTTGCCGTGTACAGCACATTTTTTTTATTTTGTGACTACTGATAGCATGAGTATTGATTGTAGATTCAAGTACAATTAACTCCTAGAAAACTTCAACTTTTCTTAATTTATCAAAGCGCTTTTTGTTCAGTTGTAAGGATTTTTATTTTCTTTATGTTGAAATGTATAGGAAGAGTTATGTTGGCCTAGTGGACAGAAAGTTATGCTACCAAGCCCAAGGTGGGTGATTTTAATCTGTGGACCTCAGGCCTGGTTTATATTGTTTTTGGTCAAACATTTTTCTAAGTGGTATAGCACTTGTCTGTGCATTGCAGTACAGAGGTAACTCATGGTTTCTGTGATGCTCAACACTGTGACACTGAACACTGTGACACTGATGTTTCAAATGTGATAATGGTTACCCATGGTGGACAGTGTTTAATGGAGCTTCTCAATTAAAACAAGCTTGGAAGTTCAAGTGGCATCCACTTCCGAAATGGCTTGTCTTCAGAAACTCTACGAACATGGAGAAACGACCAAAAATTATACAAGTGTTCAGGTCTTTCATTCATAGGATCGCTATGAGTCATCTGTGACTCAATGGCACTTAACAACAACACACAAACTGTTGAAATGTAATCCATATAAAGCTTAATCTTTTCTTTTTACTAGGGGTGATAGAAGAATTGATAGAGATTATAGAGAATTGATGCCTTTGAGCTGTGGTGCTGGAGAATTATATTGCACATACCATGAACGTCCAGGAATACAAACAGATCTGTGCTGAGGAGGATGAAACCAGGCTGCTCTTTGAAGGCAAGGATTCTGAAGCTCCATCTGATATATTTTGGGTATGACGCAAGAAGGGGCCAGTCCTTGGAGAGGGACGCCATGCTTGGGAGAGTGGAAGGACAGCACGAGAAAGGAATACCCTGCATGAGAGGGATTGACTCAGCGACTAGAGTCATGGGGGGTAGGTGGGACAGAGACAATAATGTTAGCTCAGGACAAAGCAGGGTTCAGAGCTGTTGTACATTGGGTCACTATGAGTTGCAAGGTTGACATCACATAACAACAAGAACAAGGATTTCAAGCAGTCTCATCTGTGTACCAAGGTTTATTTACAGGTTTTTCTCCAATTCTGATGCCATTTTCTTCCTGAAGAGTGATGGTGAAAGGATCTAACTCTGATATTGACCTAATGTTCTTGAAACCATTGTTGTTAACATCACTCTGTGTTTGAAAGACTATCTCTTAGTCTACGTACAAATTCTACAAGAGCATAATTAAGGGTTCTGGAATGCCTAGATCTTTCAATAATGATTATGAGTTAAGCAGGTGAATGTATTTTTATAGTCCATATGCTACAGTTGGAAAAATATGTCAGGCATGGAAAGGTAGTGGGTTAATGAGGGAAGACCCTCATTAACTGAGAGACCCTCATTATTGAGAAAGATCAATACATTAATGGCAACAACGGACATTCCTGCCGACTATGATGGAGATCTTGACAATGGTTCAGGATAAGGCAAGGTTTCAATCTCTTGTTCACACAAGGTCTCTATAAACGGGGGCGCACTCGATGCCACTTAACAATTTTACAATGAAACATTCTTATAGTAACTCTGAAGAGAGCTGGAACTATCCTTTTAAACAGACTCAATTTTATATTAACAATTTTTACTTTCAGAATATCTCTCCTTCTAAGTTTACAAATAGCAAATATCTCTGTCTCCTATACTATATACATACTGCTCTAGATACTTAAATTTTATAGGAATTAATATAAGTCGAATGGTAAGAGTAGTCATGAAACCAAAAAGGATATTTGGAAAACTAATCTCCAACTGTACGACACCTATAACCTGAATCATTCCCTCCTGGCAAAGTGTGTGGAGTCTTTTCTGCCCTTCGTAAAAATGGTTTGTTTGGAACAATGAAAATACAGAGAACCAAAGACACAGAGCCTATCTAAAGATAGAGAAGATGTCAGGGCCACCGAAGTACAGAAACCAAAGTTTATTTCTACAAAACCAAAAATACTTAGATGAATATTTCAAACCATGATGATATGAAATTGTCTTTTCTTTTTTTTTTCTTGTAAAAGGATTATTTAATGACTTTAAATGCAGTTGTCTGACCAAGTCAGCATCTTTGCAAATCCAGAGCCTTTAAAAACATTGCAATAGTTTGAATAATTATATCTGTATCATTAAGTGATTCTTCAGCTAAATGCTTTTAAGTGCCGAATTATGGTTAATCTTTTTTCTGCAAATAATTTCCAGACTTTGCTATTCTCTGCACTTAATAGTTGATTTGAGGTAATGCAGACTGAAATAGAAATGAGCTTTAAGCTGTATGCAGAGACTTGATGGCTTCTCTGGTTTCCATTGTTTTCAAAAAGTCTTTGCTCAGGGCAGACTGTGGTGATGAGGATAGCAGATTAGACATTGCATGGCTCCCTAGCAAATGCTAATTTAACCCTTTCTTAATTGCTGTTGTGTGTTTTAATTTTCCGCCAAGAATGTTTGTTGTTGTTTTTGTATGCTGTGGACTCAGAACCAACTCATAGCTGACTCTGCAGCAGGTTTTCAGAGGCAGTAAATCACACAAGAGGAGATTGGCCAACTTCTCCTGCAATAATGTTTAGTACCCTCTTCACTTGTATAAGTCATGTCTCCAAAACCCTGTCACAAATACTATTTCTTACATGAGCTGTCCTACTCAAACTTGGCCAACATATTGATAAGTACTTTTACATTATTCCTAGAACACACCTAAAAACAACTTTTGAAACATCATTTCAAGAGGAATCATTTGAATCACAAACTTCTTGTTGTTTTGTTACCAGAGGTAGGTATCAAATGTAAAGTGATGAAAATACAGTCTTAATTCAAAAGAAGAAAACTTGAAAATAAAGGAAAAATATTTCTACAGTAACAAAATCCATTTAACTAAGAAAGTCAGACAGCAGGATCACAAACAAAGAAAAAAAGATAAGTCTTTCAAAATTAAGCCCTTAAGAAGTGATCGTTTTAATATAAAGAAGTCAATAGATGCTTACCCAGTGAATTTTCAAAGATTTTTTTAATGGAACATGTATTATTGAAGACGTTCCTTTTGTTTCTAGTTTAACAATAATTTGCATTATGAAAACAGTAGGTTCTCCACTCAAAACTGTGATGGTATCTTCACATGGAAAGCAAAGGGATCAGGGCATCATTTCAAATTACAATAGCAAAACTAAATAATATGACAGTAGTAAAAGAATATTTTCAATCAAATGTTTTGACATTCCCATTCTCCTCAGAGTCAGCCGCAGTTTATTGTGACCCACACAGTCAAATGCCTTCTCATAGTCAATGAAACACACATAAACACTCCTCTGGTACACTTCTTTCAGGCACGAACCATCTAACATGAGCTATAATATTTCTAGTACCATGGTCTCTTCTAAACCCTGCTACATCTGGTAGTTCTCTGATGATGTGCTGGTCTAGTCATTTTGGATACTTTTCAGCCAAATCTTGCTTGCATGTGATAGTATTGATATTGTCCAATAATTTCTGCCCTTTGTGTCATCGCCTTTCTTTAGAATGGAAACAAATATGGGTCTCTTCTAGTCAGTTGGCCAGGTCGTTGTCCCCCATACTTCTTGGCACAACTTAGTGAGCACGTCCAGGACAGCGTGTGTTTGTTGAAATATGTCAACTGGTATGCCATCAATCCTGGGGCCTTGTTTTTTGCCAATTCCTTCAGAGAAACTTGAACTTCTTCTGTTATCACCACAGGCTCTTGCTCCTAACGTTGTTCAATGAAATTATTCTGTCTGCCAATTCCTTTTTGTACAGTAACTCTACATACTCCATTTAATGCTTCCTGCATCATTTAACATTCTGAATGTCCAAAGCATCCTTAGTGTTGCAGCTCGAGTCTTGAATTTGATCTTCAGTCTTTTGAGCTTAAGAAATGCCAACTGAGTTTGGTTTTCAGAATCCAGCTCTTTGCACATTTCATTATAATTCTTTACTTTCTTTTCCTGTGCTGCCTTCTTACATGTTCTGTTCAGCTCCCTAATTTCTTGACTTCTTCTCTTTTCTTTGGCTTCTCAGTGTTCTAATGCAATATTCAGAGTCTCATGTCCATTTTGGTGTCTTCTTCCTCCTCTTTTCATTCTTCATGGATGATATTCTTCATATTACCCCACAGCTCATCTGGTCTTCACTCATTCGTGTCCAAGTCTTCAAATGTGGTCCTGAGGTGGTTTTGAAGTTGACTGGGATAGACTCAAAATCAAATTTTGGTTCCTGTGGATTTGATTTCATTTTCTTTAGCTGCCATTTGAACTTTCAGGTGAATGAACCTGTTCCACAATCAATACCTGGTCCAGTCTTCATACATGATAGTGAGCTTCTCCAGTGATTCTTCCCACAGATGTAATTCATCTGATTCCTATCCATTCCATCAGGAGAAATCCATGTGTATAGCCTATATTTATGTTTCTTCTAAAAAGTATTTGTAGTGAATAAGTCGTTGATTTTACAGAACTCTATCCTTCTGTCTCCAGCCTCTTTTCTGTCATCAAGTCCACACTTTTCAACTACTGATTCTTATTCTCTGTTCCCAACTTTGCATTCCATTATTACTATTAATGCATCTTGATTGCATATTCAATTGATTTCTGATTGTAAAAGCTGGTAGAAGTCTTCTATTTCTTCCTCTTGGGTTCTAGTTGTTGGTGCATATACTTAAATGATAATGATATTGACTGGACTTCCTTGTATGAATATAAATATTATCCTGTCAGTCACAACATAGTATATCAAGATGGATCTAGAAATTACTTTTTCAACCATGAAAGCAACCCCATTTTCCTCACCTTTTCATCTCTGGCATTAGCATGATTATATGATTGGCCGATTCGAAATGTCCCATGTAAAAGTCCTTTGCCTTGAATTTCTGCTCCAGGACTGACTTCTCAGCGCTTAATGCCTCTTCTCTTCCATTTTCAGCATGTTGTCACAAGAGAATAGTTTCCCAGAAGAAGGTGATGTATCCTCTAGATCTGGTATATAGTGTTGTTTTCTTGGCCCAAGGTGCTATGGCACTTGGGCCCCAAACTATTTTAACACTCAGGCTCTGCTCCCCTGACATCTGTGATTGTGAGTGTGCCTGCATTGATCCACAGTACTAAACTAATAGCTACATGATCAAACCTGCCACCCTCACCCCCACCCCCACCCCGCATACTTCTTTATCTATTTCTTCCAATCATTGGGTCTAATGTTTGTTGCACCTTGATTCATAGGCTTTACTCACAGTTGTAATTTTTAAGGAAATAGGTTAGAGAGTGGGAGAGTCAAAGAATATCAACATAACGCAAGTCTAGGCTTAGTCCAGCAGTCTTAAATCAGATTAAAAAGGCACAATTACTCAATCAGATAAAGTCTAGGTTCAGTTCAGCAGTACAAACGCACCTGTGATTTCCTCAGCCATCCAGCAGATTTTCTTTCAGAACAGTACAGGTCAGCTTTTCATTCAGTCATCCAGCAAACACAATCTTTTAACTCTGCTGTCTCTCCAGGGTTCTTCCGGTTACACCTTGCCATAGTCTTTCTCCATTTTTTTCACAGTAGTGCCACTTTCTCTCCACCAATATTTTTCACAGCATGGAAAGTGCTCATAATGGTCCCACAGCTGTTGATAATTTTCAAGACCATGTGTCTGCAGTTAATTTAGGCGGAGACCATGCACCCAACAGAGGCTAACGCAATGGATATAAAAGATAATTTTTTTAAGGTTTCTAATACCACAGAAATCTGGAGAACAACCACTTGGCCAACTGACTGGAAGAGATCTATATTTGTTCCCATTCCAAAGAAAGGTGACCCAACTGA
>NW_006399848.1:10294221-10295360 GCF_000299155.1 Elephantulus edwardii | reverse complement strand
CTATGAGTCGGAAAGGACTCGATGGCACATAACAACAACAGCAACAACAACAACAATACCACAGATACACTGTCAAATGCTTTTACATAGTCAATAAAGCATAAACATTCTTCTGATAGTCTCCGCTTTCAGCTAGGATTCATCCGACATCAGCAGTCATATCCTTAGTGCCACAGGCTCTTTTAAATCCAGTATAAACTT
Source organism: Elephantulus edwardii (assembly GCF_000299155.1). Classification (NCBI taxonomy): domain Eukaryota; kingdom Metazoa; phylum Chordata; class Mammalia; order Macroscelidea; family Macroscelididae; genus Elephantulus; species Elephantulus edwardii. Next base: position 10,295,159 of record NW_006399848.1, on the reverse strand, counting down.
CTGGCAGTTTCCAGCCAACCTACTATTCTAGCTACTTTTTGGATGGTCTTCAGCAATATTTCACTTGTGTGTATGATATTAATGAATATTGTTCCATAATTTCCACCTTCTGTTATAACACCTTTCTTGGAAATAGGAACAAATATGGATTTCTTTCTGTCAGTTGGCCAGGCAGTTGACCTCCAATTTCCTGGCATAGACTGGTTACATCTGCGACTGGAAACATGTTAATTCTCATGAATTTCTGGGGCTTTCTTTTTTTCCCCAATTCCTTCAACACAGCTTGGACTTCTTAGTTTATTACCATTGACTCTTGTGCATATGATACTTCCTGAAATTTTGCTTTCTTATACAGTGACTCAGTGCATTTCTTCCATCTTGTTTTGATGCTTAACGGATCATTCAAGGTTTTGCACATAGCATCTCTCAGTGTTATAACTAGAGTCTTAAATTTGTTTTCAGTTATTTCAGCTTCGGAAACAACAACTAAGTTTCCCCCTTTTTATTCTCCAATTTCAGTTCTCTGTACATTCTGTTATACTTTGTTTTGTCTTTTTGAACTGCTCCTTGGAATCTTCTATTCAGCTCTTTTACTTCAGCATCTTGTCCCTTTGCTTTGGCTTCTCAATGCCAAGTGTAATTTTCATTCTTTTCTGACATTCATTTATTTTTGTATATGTGGTGGGTTTTTTTTTTGGTTCTTCTCTGCCTTTGTAATGACCTTTGGTTCTCATTATAGATAATATTCTTTATTTCATCCCACAGCAACTCATCTAGCCAGTGATCACTGGTGTTCAGTTCTTCAAAGTTATTCACGAGATGATTTTTAAATTCAGGTGGAATATACTGAAGATCATATTTTTGGTCTTCTGGGATTGTTTTAAATGTTTTCAGCATCAATTTGAACTTGTACATGAGAAATGGTCAGCAGTTTTAAC
>NW_006399848.1:10282675-10288261 GCF_000299155.1 Elephantulus edwardii | reverse complement strand
GGCACCTAACAACAACAACAAGAAGAAGTGAATTATTCCACTATTTTATTTCATTCCATGATATTAGAATATTACTAGAAATTATTAAGAAGAGATCACTAGAAAGTCCACAAAACACAGAAATGAAATAATATAATAATAAGCTATATTATTAAGCAACAAATTGACCAAAAACATTATAACATAGAGTAGAAGACACTTGAAGAATAATGGATAGGAAACAGGAAAGACAACAATCAAAAAACGTTTCTATTTATAGACACTTGGTTGGAAAGTATGGCCTTGGTGATAGAAATGAGGCTAGAGAAAGAGTGACAGAATGTTGTACAATCAATAACGTATTCATTGTAGAAATTTTCTCTGAAAAACATAAATGGCAATTTGACACCTGGATCACACCTGAAGGAATACACAGGAATCAAAATCAATTGTATCTGTGGAAAGAGGTGTTGGAGAGGTTCAAGATTATCAGTTAGAACAAAGCCCAGGTGTAACTGTGGAACATAACATCAGCTGCTCATATACCAGTTCAAAGTGAAGCTGACGAAAATGAAATAAGTCCAAAGGATGCAGCCCTAGATTGCTCATTTATCTTTGCTAAGAAATTTTTGAAGACTACTACCTGACTAACATATGGAAAGTGATCTATGACTGTGCCCATTTACAAAAAATGGCCCAAAGGTATGTAGAAATAATAGAATAACTTCATAAATATTATAAGCAAGTAAAAGCTTACTGAAGGTAGTTGCAAAGTGGTTAAAACAGTATATCAACATGGAACTGCCAGAAATTTAAGCTGGAATTAAAAAGTGAGTTGTAGAATGAGGAATATAAATACAGATATCAAATAGATCTTTGCTGAAAGTAGGTAGCTCCAGAAAGTTATTTCTTTGTCTTTTATTATTCTAATATTTTCAACTTTATATTGTTGTTGTTTGTTGTTGTGGACTCATAGCAGACTCTACAACCGGTTTTCAGAGGCAGTTAATTGCATGGGAGGACATTGCCCATCCTTCTCCCGCAGAGCAGCTGGTGGCCTCGAACCAAGTGCCTTAGGGATTGCAGCGCAGCTTCTTGCCACTAGGCCACCAGAGCGCCTTCAACTTTATACATCATAATAAATTATAGGTAACACTGAGAAGAGTGGGAATTTCAAGAACTCTCATCAAAAACCTGTAATCCACACGTGACACAAACCTGTTGGCTCAGAATGGAGAGAACTAGAAGTACTCATGGAAGAAAAACAAACATTTGCAGGCAGCAATTGATCTTGGATTTGTCAATTCCTGCAGCATGTAAGTTGGGAGGGTCCCATGGATTTGTGACTTGCCAATCTCTACAAGTGTTGGGCTATTTCCATAACATAAACCTTTCTTTGTTTGCTTATCTAAAGGAATCATGCCAAGACAGAGAAAAATGGACATTAATAGGAAAATATTTGTGAGTATAAACAAAACTGGAGTTGTTTTTCTCTTAAAAATTAATAAAATCAACCTTATAATATGGGGAGAGAGAAAAGGGAAGGGAGAGGAGAAAGAAAACATTAGTAACTAATATCAAGGGAATTACATGAGGGGCAGAAAAGGGTGGGGAAAGGTTTACATGACTAATGAACTTGCAGAAACTAAAAAATATTTTAAGAGAAAGCTAAAAAGTATGTACCCTGGTGGCATAGTCCAGAGAGAGTTGGACTGCTAGCCCAAAAGATGTTTCTCTCTGGTAGTCTGAATCCCCCAGTGGTGATATGGTAGAAAGATGGATTTACTCTGGTGTGACTTACAGCCTCAGAAGTCCAATGGAAAGTCAACTATAGGTTGATTCTGAGTCCACAGCAGTGAGAAAGGGCAAGAGATGGAAAATTACATACCAAGAAACTAGATCATTTGGATAAACTGAACCCATTTCTATTAAGATGCGAACTACCTCAATTTCCAGAAGAAACAGAAATGTTAATCTGTATTTATCCAGAGCAAAGACTGAAATAACAGTAACAATGATAACATTAATATTAATAATAATTTCACAATGAAGAAAAGTCCAGGATCAGATTACTTCTCTTACAAATTCTGGCAAATGTTGAGAGAAAAATGTACTCTAATTCTCCCAAAATTTAGAAAAGGCTTATCTTAATGGAGTCTACATTACCCTGATAACACAGCTGAAAGTTAAATTCTGAAATTGCAAGAAATGTTGAATAATCATAATTGTCTTGGAAAAAAAAAATAAGAAACTTGAATCTCTTAACTTGGAAAATCTGCTGTAAACCTTTTGTTGTTAGTTTCTGTGAAATTGATTTCAATTTATGGCTTCTCTGTATGCAGGCCAGGACTGTTCCATAATGTTTTCAAGACATGACTTTTAGAACTACATCTCTGGAACTGTCCTCTGAGGTGAATTCATTCAGAGTAATGTTAGAGGAATATCTATTTGTGTTTCTTTGACTATGCAAAGGCGTTTGACTGTGTGCATCACAAAAATACTGTGGCTGACTCCGAGAAGAATAGGAATCCAAAAAAACTTGATTGTGCTTTTATGCAAAACCTATACTTGGATCAGGAGGCAGTCTTCAGAACAGAACAAGCTGACACTCTAAGGTTCAAAATCAAGAAGTGTATATGCCAGGAACGTATCCTGTCTCCAAACCTTTTCAGTCCATATGCAGAACAGATTATCTGGGAGGCTGGGATCTATGAGGAGGAATGTGGCATCAAGATTGGAGGAAGACTCATCATCTACCTGTGTTATACAGATGACACAACCCTTCTTGCTGAAATTGAGAAGGACCTGAAGCACTTGCTGCAGAAAGTCAAAGACTGTAGCCTTCAATATGGATTGAAGCTCAATATGAAGAAAACAAAGATTCTCACTCTTGGCCAATTGGCAGCAGTATAATAAATAGATGATGAAGAGACTGAGATTGTTAACGGCTTTAGTTTGCTTGCCTCTACACTCAACACTCTTGGTACCAGCAGGCAGGAAAGAAAGAGATGAATTGCATTGGGAAAGTCAGCTGTGAGAGACCTCTCCAGAGTACTGAAGAGCAACAATGTTAGTCTGTTAGTCTAAGGTGCACCTGACCCAGGCCATAGTCTTTGCAATCACGTGATATGCATTAGAGAGCTGAACAATGACTAGGGATGATAGGAGGAGAATTGATGCCTTTGAGCTGTGGTCCTGGAGAAGAGGGTTGAATTGCCAAGAGAACAATCAGTTCTGACCTTGAGAGGGTGAAACCAGGCTGCTCGTTGGAGGCAAGAATTCTGAAGCTTTGTCTGAAATACTTTGGACATGTTGCAAGGAGAGACGTCATGCTTGGGAGGGTGGAGGGACAATGCCAGGGAGAAAGACCCTCTATGAGGTGGATTGATTGAATGATTGGGGTAGTGAGGATAGGTGTGTCAGACACAGTAAAGTGAGCCCAGGATAGAGCTGGTTTCACGGCTATTGTACACAGGGTGCTATGAGTTACAAGCAACTTGACAATACATAACAACAGCAATGTTAAAAAAATGGTGCTATATACTATCAAGTTGACTCATAGCTGGACTTCCAGCTGGTTGTAAGAGACAATAAATTGCAAGGGACTAGACTGCTCATATTTCTGTTGTGGACTGGCTGATGGAATTAAAACATTAAAACACATGCATTTGATTTAGCAACGTAACTCCTTATAACTAAGCCACAAAAGCTCTCTAACTAAAACATACAACTTTTATAAGGATCTAGACTAATAGAATTCAAATGAAAATTTTTTAAAAACCCAACATCAGACATTTATTCTATTATGTATTATAAGAATACCAGAACTAGAGAATAAAGCAAGAACAGTATTTTAAACAAGTTATGCTAGAACAATCAGATTTCTACATGCTTAATATGAATGTAGACTCATACTTCACATCACAAAAATGAAACAGAATGAATCCATTTTCTAAACATAAGTGCATAAAAAGCATAAAACAATTTTTGGAAGAAAGCATATAGGTAACACTCCAAATGACATCTTTCATTGTTTTAATTACAATTTTTTGTTCTGCTCCTCTTTTCCTCATTTCTCAACTCTATTAACCATCCACTATTGATTCTTTTTGTATGCAAACTATTTCTTAACTTTTTATATTGTTGTTGTTGTTATTATTATTGTTAAGTGCCGTCGAGTCGCAGGCAACTCATAGTGACCCTATGAAGGAGAGACGCTTGGGTGCTTTCCATCCTCTCTCCAGGTTCATAGGGTTTCCGGAGGCAAGCTATTATGGAAGTGGATGCCACTCCTCCTTCCAAGCTTGTTTAAATCAGGGAGCTCCACCAAACACTGTCCACCATGGGTGACCTTTACCGCATTTGACACAGCAGTGTCACAGTGTTCAGCCTCACAGCAACCACAAGTGACCGCTGTACGGCAACTTGTACAGCAGGGCTATACAACCTAGAGGAATGTCTGAACAAAAACAATGAAAGACAGACCCGAGGGCCGCAGATTAGAAGTCACCCACCTTTGGCTTGGTAGCGTCGCTTTCTGTCCACTGGGCCAGCTGATCTCTCTTTCTGTGTTGATGTTATTGTTGTTAAGTGCCGTCGAGTTGCATGAGACTCATAGCGACCCTATGAAGGAGAGTCGTCAACACTTGGGTGCCTTTCATCCTCTCTCCAGGTTCATAGGGTTTCCGGGGGCAAGCTAGTATGGAAGTGGATGCCACTCCTGCTTCCAGGCTTGTTTTAATCAGGGAGCTCCACCCCACTCTCTGTCCGCGTTGGGTATCCAACCCTTAACGCATTTGACATATCAGTACTTTTCATATTAGTGATGTTAAATCATAATTGCCCTTTTCTAATTAACTTAAATCATTCATCAAAATTTATTAATCATTTCATCCATGTTATAAAACATTACCCAAAGTCTTGGTCAGTTTTTAGTAATTTATAATATTCTGTTGTGTGAATGCAACCATAGTTTCTTTAGACATTTGTTCCTCAGTGGGCACCTGGATTGTTTCAACTGTGTGATAAATACTGTTGTTAACTTCTGTCTTATTGACTACAACTCATGGGACCCTTATGAACAACAAATTCACACCTTGCCCTTTCCTGTTCTACTCTCACGATCTCTGTTATGCTCATGCCCATTGTCTTAATTATCTTAATCTGTGTCAATCTAACTCATCAAGGGGCTTTCACTGATCCTCTAAATTTCCCGGCAAGTCTATTACAACTAGTGCTACAATAGAAATGGATAGCATGTATCTGTTCATATCTTGCCTCTTAATTCTTTATAATAAGTATCTGGTGGTAGTACTGCTTAGAATGCCTTGTGGGTTTTTGTTTGGTTATTTTCTTTTACCATAGATAATATGTTTTGTTTTGTTTTTACTAGTTTATTTACAAGATTCTAATACCAATTCAAACAAATTCTTTCCATTTCCCTCACCCCTCTACTCATCAAATTGTACAATCCAATGATTAATCCCCTCTTCCCCCTGTACATCCACATCCCTTTGCTTCCAGCCTCTCCCACCCCTCCTGGATCCTTATACTCATTCTACAATAACGGTCTTATACAATATTTATCCTTGTGGGACTGAGTTAGTT
>NW_006399848.1:10277317-10278485 GCF_000299155.1 Elephantulus edwardii | reverse complement strand
AACACCATAAAGAAATATCACATCATACTCCCTGGAATGATGACTATCAAAAACATGGAAATAAGACATTTTCTTCAGGATATGAAGAGAGGAGCAGTCACACGTTGGTAGTGGGAATATAAAATGACCTAACAAGTGTGGAAAAGAATCTGGCAACTCTAAAAAATTTAAACAGAATTACTAAATGACCAGCAAGGCAACTCCTAAACATATGCCTAATATAATTGAAAGCAAAGAATAAAAAAAAAGATACATATAAACTGATGTCCATTGCTGTTCATTGATGTTTACATTAATTAAAAACACATGACTAAATAAATAAATTGTGATATGGACACTTATTTTTATTATAAAGAAAAAATAAAATTGTGATACATGGTACCATATTAATGAACATTGAGAAGAATTATTTTCAGTTAAACATGTCAGATACAAGAGGAAAAAATACAGTATAATATAGGTTATATGAAAAATCTAGAATCAATGGGCACATGAAGACAAAAAATTTATCATTGTGGTAACAGTTTGTGTTTGATAAGAGTTTTGACATTTACCAAGACATTGGTTGTTGTTAGGTGCTGTCGAGTTGAATATAACTCATAGTCACCTATAAACAAAAGATCTGAACCCTGTTCTATCTTGTGCCATGCTCACACTTCCTGACACTCAAGAGCCCATTGCAGCAGTCACCATGTCAATTCAACTGATTAAATGTGTTCCTCTCCTTTGCCAACCCTCCTTCATCCCAAGCATCGTGTCCTTCTCCTAGGAACAGTCACTCATAGCAACAAGCTCAAAGTATTTGAGGCAAAGCCTGATCATTCTCCAGAGAGCACTCCAGATTCTGCAGGGTGTTTTTTGTTTACTTGAAAACTAGGTGTAAACTGTTTGAGCAGTTTGATTTTGTTAACAATCAAGTGTAAGCAGTTTGGCTGTTTCTGATTTCATTAACAATCAGCTGTTGAGCAGGAAGTCTCTTGTTTAAGCAATCAGAACCTGGTGGCCAGGTCTTTATATTTAAAATTTACTTGGGCTCTCAGGCTTGTGGCTTTCAGGCCTGGTGTTAATCATGTTTGGGGAGAATATTGTTCTAAGTGGTACAGCACTTGTCTATCAGTTTGCTGTATTGCAATAACTTGGGGTTGCTGTGATACTGAAATCTGTGTCA
>NW_006399848.1:10272526-10276047 GCF_000299155.1 Elephantulus edwardii | reverse complement strand
TTGTTGCTTGCTGTTCTGTTAAATTTTGCTATTTTGACTGGGGTGAAATGATATCTCATAGTTGTTTTAATTTGCATCACTCTTAGGGCTAGGGACCCTATTCCCTTGCTTTCCTCCCCTTCATCTGGTGGATTTGAACTCTCCACCTCTTGAATTGCAGTGCAGCTTCTTGCCACTAGGCCACCAGAGCTCACCGTGTCAAATGCTTTAAAGGTTACCCATGGTGGACAGGTTTTTGTGGAGTTCCTTGGTTAAAAGAGACTAGGAAGCAGGATGTGCCATGTAATTCCTAAATAACAGGTCTTTGAAAACCCTATGAACCAAGGCCCTGCGGGTGAGGACTGGAAATGGACACTAGAAATATCATTCTAGTGTTCACTTAAAATTTCTGAATTACATTATATAGAAATAAGAATCCACCATCTGTTCTGAGGGGGAAAGATGGACAGTCTCTCAGTCTCTTCCTATTAAGATTTACACACAGGCTTGAAAATCTTCAGCTTAACATAATGACTACAATAGTTGGCTTAAGCACAACAATGATTATGAGAATGATACAGGTTTAGACGAGGGTTCATTCTGTTCTATGTATTATAACTATGAATTGGAATGGACTCAACAGCACCTAACAACAACAACAACATGCAACAATATACTTTTGGTAATATAATAGAGACACACTATATAATGTCATCTCTTACCTTATTCTACCTTATAATGTGTATGTGTGTGTATATATATATGTATATATATATGTATATATATACACACACACATATACATATATATATAACGCACATGTATATATATGTAACTCACATGTATATATATGTAAAGCACATGTATATGTGTGTATATATATATATATATATGTAACACACACATATATATATGTTATATAGATATGTATCAAAGGGAGCTCTGCTGGTTAATGGTAAGGAGTTGAACTGTTAACATAAAGTTTCCTGGTTAGAAATACTGCCCCTGAAAATCTGCTAGAGGGTCAGCTGTGAGTAATTTCCAACAAGAAAAATAACAAGGCATATCAAAGCAAGTGTTTCTTGCTCAGTTTTCTTCATTCATTACCCAAATTTCAGATGCATTTGAAACAAAAAATCATGGCTTGTATCGGATGGACTTTCCTCTTTAAACTGGCATTCTCGCTCTTTAGAGCTTTGAAGAGGTTCTTGACAGAAGACTTCCCTGATACAATTAAATTGTGGTATGGCAAAGAGTATTAAATATTTCATCGACTGCCAAAAAAGATAAAAAAATCAGTCTTGAAGGAAACACAACCTTAGTAGTACTTAGAGGCCAGGATGGTAAAACTTTCTTTGGATGTATTTTCAGAAAAACTCAATCCCTAGAAAGTGGCATCATACTGTAAGAGTGGAGAATCAGATAAAGAGAATAAGGTCCTCAACAGAATGGACTGACACAGTGGTTATCACAGTGGCTTCAGCATAGCAGAGATTATGATAATTGTTCAGGATAGGGAAAGGTTCAGACTTGTTGATAAGGACACTGTGATTCTTAATTTTATATACTGCTAAAGCAATATAGTGCTGAAGATCATAAAAAAAGGCTAGAATAGTGCAGGAAACTTCTAGAGGTTCAAGCTGAGTGTGGAAGAGCCCATGGCACAAGGGAAAGTATTGCTGATGTTAGATGGATCCTGGCTCAACACAGAATACCCAAAGAATTTATATTTGGGTTGTATTGATCAGGCAAAGGCATTTAACTGCATGGGTCATAACAAACTATGGCTGAGAGGAATGAGAGTCCAGGAGCATTTAATTAAGATCATGTGAAAACTATACCTACTCCAAGAAGCTGTTGTCTAAACAGAACAAGGGATCACTGCCTGGTTTAAGATTAGAAAGGTGTGTTTCAGAGCTGTTTCTTTTCTCCATACCTGTTTGCCTGTATACTGAGCAAAATCATTCAAGAAACTGAACTTTATGAAGAAGAATGTGGCATCAAGATTAATGGAAGACTCATCAACAACTACGTTATGCCAATGACACAATTTTTCTTGCTGAAAGTGAGAAAGACTTAAAGTGCTTGCTGCAAAAGTTCAAAGATTACACTCTCTAATATGGATTACATGCCAAAATACAAAATCTTCCCCTCTGGACCGATAAACAGTATTATGTTAGATGGAGGGGGAAAAAAATCTAAAATTTCAACCATTTCATTTAATTTGAATCCACAGTCAACACTCTTGGTATCAGAAGTCAAGAGATCATCGGAAGACCTATTATATCGGGAAAATCTGCTGTCAGGGACCTCTCCAAAGTTCTAAAGAGCTAAGATAAAGACTAAGTCGCACTTGGATTTAGCCTTGGTCATTTTCATTATTTGCTACATATCTGAAAGTTGGGCAATGAATAAGGATAATAGAAGAATTGGTGCTTTTTAATTGTGATACGGAGGAGTGTGTTGAATATTCCGTGGATTGCCAAAAGATAAAACAGATGTTCTTAGAGAACGTATGGCCAGAATGATCCTTGGAGACAAGAATGGAGCCGTTTTGACTCACATTATTTTTTTTAAGGACTAATCCTTAGAAATGGGCCTCATGCTTGAAAAGGGGGAGAGAATGAAGCAATGAGATAGATTGACACAGTGAGTGCAGCAGAGTAACTCGGAGATAAGGATGACATAGAAGAGGACAAGATTCTAATCTGTTTTTCACAGGGTCCTTGGGAGCTGTACTTCACTCAATGACACCTTGTTACAACAATAAACATACACATACACATACACACACACACGGAGTCTTTCATTCAAGAACATTTTAATTTTGTGCATGGATAATTGAACACGAAAGCAAACAAACCATTAACTGCTGTCAAGGAGACTGAATTCTGATGAAAGAAATAGACAAGGAAATCAGCGGTATAAGAAAGACTTTCATAGAAATCCAAGTGTAGTATTTGGGACACAATGGAAGTGTTCTAAACTAGAGAAGGCAGGGAAATGGGCAGGGAATGCTGACAAGATTAGCGAGCATGATGTTGTGTGTTGAAGGAGGAATATGTAACAATTAGGGAAACGGCATCTCTAAAGACTCAGAACATGAAAGGAGGGGCAACAATGAGTAATTTCGTTAATCTGGGAGAACAGGATGATAAAGGAAATCAAAGGAAACTTAAATGAAATCTGGGCCTAGATCCTAGAAAGATTGTGAACTGTGTCAGTTGTTTGAAATTTTTATCAAGAGCAATAAAGGAACAGCCTTAAATTTTATTTTATTATTTTTTATCATGGAACTAATACAATACTGAAAAGATAATTAAGATTGTATACCTGGGTCAGAATGATCTCAGGAACAGGTTTGAGGCCTTGAACACTAATGAGCGAAGACCAGATGAGTTGTGGGACGATGTCAAGGATATCATTCAGGAAGAGTGTAAACGGTCATTACAAAGACAGAAGAGGAAAAAAAGACCAAAATGGATGTCAGAAGAAACTCTGAAGATTGCACTGGAGCGTAGAGAAGCCAAAGCACAAGGAAG